>NC_056728.1:83992159-84199659 GCF_019279795.1 Protopterus annectens
GAATGGGTCTCCAGTCGGTTCCTTTTCTTGGTACCAGGAAAAGTCTTGAATAAAAACCTTGACCTTGTTGGTGTGTAGGTACCTTTTGTATAGCCCTCATGTTTAGGAGCTTTGAAATTTGCAGTTGTGCCTCTACCCTTTGATTTTGTGGTAGGTTTGGCATGCCTCTCATTTTTGGAAGAGTGTGAAATTGAAATTTGTAGCCTCTGTTTATAATGTCCAGTATCCATTTGTCTGTTGTGACGATATGCCAATTGTTTGCAAATAATGCTAGTTTCCCTCCCAAAGGTGCTGCCAGCTGAGACTTGCTTGGCATGGAAATGAGGGAGTCATTGAGTTTGCTTCCTGTATTGTTGTGCACTGTCTTCACCACCTCTTGGTGCAGGAGATTGCCATTGTCTGCCTCTATATGACCCTTGTGATTGCCCTCTGCCCCTTCCGCGTCTGTATCTGCCTCTTTGGGGCTTGTCAGTGGCTGGAAAGGACCAGTTTTTTGATGGCCAATTCCTGCTAAATCGTGGTGGCTGGACATGTAAGAAAGCTTTGACAGTTTGCATAGATTTGGCTTTCTCCTCCATTTTTCGTAAAATATCCTCAGCATTAGTACCAAAAAGAACATCCTTTTGTAAAGGTGCATCAAGAAGCTTTGCTTTCACATGATCAGGCAGATTTTGTTCCCTAAGCCAGGCATGTCTGCGAATGACTGATCCTGTAGCAGCCGCTCGACTGGAGGCCTCTAGGGCATCATAACCACATTGTAAAGTGTGTTTACCCACTTGTTCTGCACTATGCATCATATCCTGTAACTCTTTTAAATCTGGTTGCTCAGGTTGAGACATTTTGTTTTTTAATTGTGATAACAGGAACTGTTGATATTTAATCATATGAAACTGGCAGTTTAAGGCCCTCATGGCTAGGGTGGCCGAAGTATAAACCTTCTTACCCCACCTTTCTAGAGATCTCGATTCCCTTTCTGCAGGAAGTGGATTCTTGGCAGTGGAGGCCTTTATTCCCTTAGGGCCTTGTGAAATGGTTTCAGGGTCAGCATTATGACCTTTGTAGAGAAATTGGTGAGAACTGGGTACTCTGTAATATCTATCAGGCTTAACTGGTGCAGGAGGCAGTGAATCAGGATTAAAACAAGCCTCCGAATAGACATCATCCAGTACCTCCAAAACAGGGGGAATAGCCAGAGGTCTGTGCTGAGGTAACCAAAGAAATTCCCTAAGTCTTTTCTTGGAGTCTGAAAAGTCTTGGCCTTCCCAATGGAAGTGTTCCCTCAAGGTGTGCAAGGTTTACCCAAAAGAAAAATCCTCAGGGGGGGGATACAGAAGGGATAGACTGCTCTGCATCCGAATCCTCAAAAGGGGAATAAGAGTGTTCCTCAGCATCAGAATGCTCTGATAAAATGGATCCCTGATCAGAAGAGGGGGATTCTTCCTCCACTCTGGGTCTCTTGTCAGGAGGAGGCTGAGAACCTCTGATAAGAGTTATTAGATCCTCAGCCATTTTAAGCATCTGTTTCTTAGGCATGGGTCCAGGAGATGGGCCTTGAGCAGCAGGCCTAGTGTGATGCCTGGCTGCTTTGGATTTAGTAAAGGCCTTAATAGAAAAAGAGGATGAAGGCCTAAATACACCATGGGTGGATGTAGATCTGTCCACATTAGTAGGCTCGACATAAGCTGGGGCTTCGGTTGTAGTCTGGGAAAGGGCCGATGACCCAGCGGTCTCGGGTACAGAAGACACTGCCGAAGGAGTGTCATCGGTAGTCAGGGACTGCAAAGGCATCTCACTGAGAACCGGACCACGTGGAGCCTGTTTCGGCGTGGTGTCGGTGGAGACCGCGGGCCTCGCATGTCGGTCCTTTTCCTTGCGTTTTTTGGATAAAACGGTAGTCGGAGTGTCCGACGACATTTTATAGTCAAAGGCTTTACCAAAAAAGTGTTGGGCGAACTCCGCCCGACGCTTGACAGTGCGTTTATTGAAGGTAGCGCAGAAGCGACATCCCGAGACGTCGTGGTCTGGGCCCAAACAAGGTATGCAAAGGGAATGGAAATCCTTATGCGGTATTTGCTTCCCACAAGAAATACAATTATTAACTTTTTCTGACATCGGTCTGAGGCAAGAAAAGATTCCCCAACGGGGTACTTAGCTTTAATGAAGACTTTGGTTCGAAATATTTTCGTAATTCAGGAGCTGGCCGACCGGCACTTGCGAACTGCTTCTGCTTCGGGCACCGCGCGGCAAAAAAGACTGAAGAACATGGCATCGGCTGTGTCTTATATACTCTGGCCTTCCTGACGTCAGAAGAGTAAGCGACAACAACCGACGCCTGACCAAGACTTTGGAATTCGGCCGACCGAGGGACCGCCTGACGGCTGAAAACCCATCTGTGATTACTGCAGCTGTATGCACGATGAACATCCTTTGCCTGTTCTGCAGGAATGTGCTCTATTGCCCTCATAGAGAGCAGGGAAAGGACTTGTTTTTTGGCCTCTGCCCACTTGTTTGGAGTTAGACCTGGGAACCCTTTTGGGGTTGGTAGAGTGTGGAAAGAAAATTTGTATCCCTGGGATACTATGTTGAGGACCCACTGGTCAATGGTAATGGTGGCCCAGGTGCTTGCGTGGAAGGAGAGTTTTCCTCCCAGGAGCAAGTGCAGGTGGGCAGAGGGAGAGGGTGGAAGTGGAGAGTCATTGTGAGTTCTTACCATGAGGGGGTGGCTTTGCACTCCCTGGTTTAGAAGTGGAGGTACTCCATTGCTTTGGTCTCTGCATTCCCTGTGGCCATTGTCTGGGGGGTCTGCTTCACCGGGGTCTGGGCTGAACTGACCTGGAGGGGGCAGGAAAGGACCACTGCTTGGAGAGACAATGCCTATTGAACCTGGGTGCCTGGACCTGCAGGAAGTCCTTAACTGTCTGCATAGATTTAGCTTTTTCTTCCATCTTTTTTAAGACCTCCTCTGCCTTGGTGCCAAATAAGTTGTCTTTGTGCAAGGGTGCATCCAATAGTTTACATTTGACATGGTCTGGCAAGGGCTGTTCCTTAACCCAAGCATGCCTTCTAAGGACAGAATTGGTGACTGCTGCCCTGCAAAATGCTTCTAGGACATCAAAACCACAGTATAAGGTGTGCTTAGTTACTTGACTTGCAGAATGCATTAACTCTAGTAACACTATTTTCTGCACAAGCAGGAAAAGATGATATTTTTGTTTGAGGAGTTCCATGGTATGCTGCTGAAATTTTAGCAAATGGAACTGACAATGTATTGCTCTAATAGCAAGAGTAGCAGAGGTGTATACTTTTTTACCTCATCTGTCTAATGCTCAGGAATCCCTCCCTGAGGGGGTGGGATTCTTAGCAGAAGTTGTTTTCATTCCTTTAGGCCCTTGGGAGATAACCTCAGGGTCACCAGTAGGATTTTTGAAAAGAAATTTGTGAGAGTCAGGGACTCTGTTATACCTGTCAGGTTTCCTGGGAGCAGGAGGGAGGGTGTCAGGAGTCAAACTAGATCCCAACAAAACATCATCCATAACATCCAGGGCAGGAGGAATGGCCAAGGGTCTATGCTGTGGAAGATCTAAGAATTCCCCAAGTCTCTTTTGAGACTGAGGGTAGTCCTGACATTCCCATTGGAAATGCTCACTTAAAGTATGAAGGGTTTCCCCAAAGGAAAAATCCTCAGGTGGAGAGGCTGAAGGAATGGATTACTCTGCATCAGAATCCTCATAACCAGAGAGGGGTTGCATGTCTTCATATTCAGAAGCATCAGAGTCATCGGATTCCTGTTCAGATAAAACTACTGGGGACAAATCTCATTTTCTTTTGGAAGGAGTAGCTTGGCTTCCCCTGATCAGCATTACAAGGTCTTCCACCATTTTAAGCATTTGAGACTGAGGCAAGGAAGCAGGTGCCTAAGAAGAGGTCGTCAGTTTCTTGGGTGTGGTTCCTACCCTGGGCCTTAGAAACTCAGTCGTTTTTGAAAGAACAGCAGACGCGAAAGAAGTCATCAGTCTGAGTCGAGAATCGGTAGTGCGAAGTACTTCTTCGGAAGCTGATGCCTGCTCAGCGGCTCTGGACCCATCCAAGGTAGAGACAACCGCAGGATCCTTAGTCGGTGAAGAGTTTTGCTGCATACTGGACTCCAAAAGGGTCTCGGTAGCGGCCTGCGAATCCACAGAAGCAGGCATCAGGGGCTGTGAAAGCACCTCACTGAGGACCGGAGAATGACAACTAGCTTAACGGAAGCGTCATCAGTAGGTTTGGACCTGTGTGGTCCGTCTCTATCTTTATCCTTATGTTTTTTCAGAAGATCTGCTGTCGGATGGCTTACCAAAGCAATATCAGAAATCGAGGACTGAGAGCGAAAATATCTAGCTACAATAAGGGCCCGATGAAGTATAGTTCTGGCGTTGAACAAAGCATAAAAGCGACAGAGGGGGACGTTGTGGTCTGGGCCTGAACAAGTGACGCAGTAAGAATGAAAGTCTCCGTGTGGTATTTGCTTTCCACAGGCGAGACAATTGTTAACTTTTTCTGACATCAGTTAGAGCAAGAAACAGGATCGCCAACAGGGTACTTAGCTTTAGAAGACTTCAATTTGGAAAACAAAAATTCAGGTAGCGGCCGACCGGCACTCGTGCAAACTGCTTCTGCTTCGGGCTCCTCGGCAAGAAAGGCTGATGTAATGGTGTTGGCTGCCTTACTTTATACTACTAATGACCTGACATCAGTCCTGAAGTGACAGCAACCGACGCAGGAATACTAAGCCTCTGGTATTCGGGCCGATTGAGGGATACCCTGGCAGGGATAACCCAAATGTGATGACTGCAACAGTGAAACATGAAGGACATCTACAATTTTATGACAGGTATGATTTCTATTCACAACAAGTCTCCCTCAAAACCAGCCTAAGTACTAATGCAGACTAATAAACCCAATAACTAGAATGATTTCAAACTAAAAACAAGATTATGAAGAAATCGCTGAACATACAATGGACCTGCTTTCACCGACAGGATTTCTAGGTAAGTTTTGACACTTACTTTACACCTCTTCCTAGCAGGCTATAACTCTCATTTCTTCCATCAAACCACTTCCCTTCACTCTCTCAATTTTTTTCTGCCAGAAAAACAAACAAAACAATAACGAAAACGCTTTGTCCAAATACCTGCTAACTCTACACCTGAGACTTGTTCATAGGTTCATAGGTTCATACTAGGCTATCTGCCCTAGGGCATTTATAAGCCTAACCAGAGTGTGTTTGGCTTTCGCCACCCATTTTAAATTAATTTTGCTATGCCCTTTTTCGAGGTTAGTATACTATGCCTCTGTCTAACAGTGACACAGAAGTGATACCAGGGGTAAACCTATGATCTCCCATCCACTCATCAAGATTCCTCTTGAAGAGAGTCAATGAGGGACTCTGCCTAACCTGGACTGGGATTTTATTCCAGAGTGAAGGGAGCCTCTGGGTTATGAATCTGTACCTCCAACATGTCCTATTTATTTCAGTGCTAAGGTTCAAGTCTCTCAAGCGCGTGGCTCGATGGGATTTGGATTTTCTGAGGTGCAGCATGTCCATTAATTCCGGGTTGGACATGGCTTTATACGTCAGGCACAGATTGCCTCTGAGCAGGCGGTATGCCACTGAGTAGAGCTGGAGTTTCTTTAACCGGGCAGCATATGGCATCTGTTTGAGCCCTTTGATCCTCTTGGTGAGGTACTTTGGGGTCTTTCCAGTTGCTGCAGGTGTCTGGTAAGGTACATCCCAAAAGGGGCATTGTACTCAATTATGGGCCTGATGAGGGATGAGTAAAGAGGCACGATGACCTCCCCTGATCTAGATGTGAATCCCTTCATGATTAGGTGGGCTATATAAAATGTTTTTCTAACCACTTTGGCCACGTAGTTGTCAAGTGAGAGATTGCTATCAACTTGGGTCCCCAGGTCCCTAATTACTTCTTCTGTACTTAATGGATTACCACCTATGTGGTAATTTGTAGGCACTTTGTTTTTGCCAAAGGGGATGACTATACACTTTTTGGCGTTTAGCTTGAGGCCATGGCTCTGGCACCAGTTGTCTGTTTCTATGAGGCCTTTTTGGAGGATGCTTGTGTCGGCTGGACAGTCATCTGCGAACTTGGTCAGCCACAGTCCTTCTGTGTTGGCCTGTACCTCCGAGAAATATATACCGAACAAGAGAGGTCCCAGGACTGAGCCTTGTGGGATGCCACTTATAACTGGTTTGGAGTCTGACATGGCTCCAGCAATTCTAACCATGTGGGTTCTGTCCTTGAGCCAGTTTGCAACCCATCTAGTGACATAGGGGTTTATATTTAAGCTGGTGAGCTTATCTATAATGCCCAAGTGGGGTATTGTATCGAAGGCTTTTGCGAGGTCCAGGTAGGCTGTGTGGACCACCTTCCCCTCGTCAATGGCCTTGGTGACTGTTTCAAAGAAATTGACCAGGTTTAAGAGGCAGGATCTGCCTTTAACAAAGCCAAAATGGGTAGGATCCAGTGTCTGTAGGTCCCCAATATCTTTATTTATGAGGTCCATGATGATCCTTTCCATAGCTTTGCAGACCAAGCTAGTTAGACTTATGGGGCGATAGTTTCCAGGATCCATTGAGGCACCACCTTTGTGGAGAGGGACCACTGTTGCTGTACGCCACTCTTTGGGTACATATCCTGTAGTAAGGCTGAGCTTGAACCGTAGTTTTATGTTTGGGTTTAGCTCTTCTTGGAGTTCATGTAGGACGCAGCCCGGGACACCGTCTGGTCCCATTGATGCTGTGTTTTTTGCTTTGGAGAGGGCGGATCTTACCTGAGCATCTGAGATGTCAGGGGGGCAGCACTCTGCTGGGATAGATATTTGCCCTTTTGGTGGGGGGGGGAGTTTGCGCTGAACCTGTCAGCTAGCATGTTGGCAATGTCTGTGGGTTCGGTGTATTTTTTGTCATTTTGGACTAATTCTGAGCATATCTGGGAATTCCCACCCAGGTTACTAACATAACTAAAGAAAGCCTTGTCATTATCCTTAGTGTCCTGTGCAATTTTTCTCTCGAAGCTGCCTTGTGATTATCCTTAGTTTCCTGTGCAATTTTTCTCTCGAAGCTGGCCTTAGACGATTTTATGAGTGCCCGTAGTTTTTTGCTAATACTGATCAGAGATGCCTTCCCTTTTTGGGATTTTGCTCTATCATGTAGTACTTACTCCTTCTATTGTATTGTTTGTTTATGGCTGGGGTCCACCAGACAGGACGCCTGCCTTTGGAGGATTGGGTCTTGGTTTTATTTGGGATCGCATGATCCATGCATTCCTGAAGGTGTTCATAGAATGCATTTATAAAGGATTCTGCGGTCTGGGCCGTATTTTCCACAGGCCCAGGGGCTTTGAAGGATTTCACCTCAGTTTTGAGGAGTGTGAAATTTGCTTTAGAGAAGTTTTTCACTGTGGTTTTCTGGGCAGGGGGTGGGATCGGGATGTGAATATCCAGTGAGATTAGTTTATGGTCTGATCTTACCAGTGAGGGATGCACTTCTGGTCTGGAGCATAAAGTCCCCATGTTGGTGATGATCAGGTCCAGTATGTTTTCCCCTCTTGTGGGAGTGGTAACAAGTTGTTCCACAGCATTTGAGTTTATAAATTCTAGGAACCTTTGGGCTAGGGTGTTGGAGCTAGAGTAATGCTCCCAGTCTATGTTTGGGTAGTTGAAGTCGCCCAATATAATGGTGTTTGGAGAGACCTTCATATTTTCCAGTGTTCTCAGGAAGGCCGAGTGGGGTTCCTGGGTTTGGGAGGGTGGTCTGTAGCAGGCTATAAACTGGAAGGCAGTTTTACCCACTGTTAGTTGCACATGGATAGTCTCTGATGCTTCGTGCTGTGCCACCAACCTGGAGGTGTGGGTATCTTTGATGAATATTGATACTCCCCCTCCTTTTATGGTTCAGTCCAAGTTTTGGGGCTGAAAAGCATGGTATGAGGTATAACCTGGTAGTGCTGGGGTGCTCTCGAGAGCCTTGAACCAGGTTTCTTTTACTGCAGAGATATCGATGTTCTCCATGCTAAGGAGAGTTTTGAGTGCATGCATCTTGAGGTTTAGACTTCTGGCGTTGAGTAGCATTACTCTTAGTTTCTTATCCCTTGGACTTGTGGACTTCAATGCTGGTTTATAAACTTAAGCCATGATCACCAAGTCGATCTTTATGCCACACCTTTTAACTGACATATCTGCACAAACACAGTGACATTAATGTGGAAGCTGGCCATAGTTATTCCATCTCAAAAGGTCCTAAAATCACCTATCAGTGATTTTACACCAATTTCAACTGTACCAAACCTGGCAAAAGTTTCAGAAACGTAACATGAGATCCCCCTAACAGAATTTTTCTAGATGGTCAGGAGTACAACAACAGTACTTTATTCTTTAGAATGCTGACAAGACAATTTAACTGGGTTAGTCTTTAAAGACTTTACAGAATCCTTTGACCTAACTGATCACAGTCTGTTACTTCGAGTCTTCATTGCTTTAGAAATATGCCAAAAAGCCCTCGACTGGTCCAAGGATATTATTTCTAACAGAAACTTCTCTGTAGTGTTGGAAAAAGTCTTGTCACCCAGTTATCCCTTCTTAAAAGGTATGTCCAAAGGTTCTCTTATATTACATCTTCTCTATCTTCATTAGTACACTGCTCACCAACCTGCCATGCCTATAACTGATCTTATGCACAGATACTCGGGTTACCTATAGAACCAGCCTCTCCCATACCACAATTAAAAAGAGATAAAACATGACATGTCTACATTTTATATGGCTACAGAAATGTCCCCTTGCAACAACATGACAATAAAAGTTATGATATTCAGAACACATTACAACTGTACATCAGTACACTCTAACTGCCATTTCCTATCTAATAACCATGATAAACCAGAAACTACAAGCAATTTTAAGTACTTAGATGTGGATACTTTTCTGGTCAACACAGATTTTGCAATTTATCTCAGCAGAAACTAAATGTGCAAATTGTTAAGGTACCTTAGCTGTAGCTTTAGGGAAGATGTATTTCAACCCCACAACCATTTGGCAACCACGTCTGTGAATAACACCAAATCCTTACTCTGAACAAAACAAAAATGTCAACCTGCAAACAAATACTCTCTTTACTTCTGGGCTCCTTTGTTTTCATATGTTTAAAACTTCTCTCTCCTAGCTCCCTGGAACCTCAGCTATCAGCTTAGATGTATTCTCATTTCACAAAACTCCAAAGACCATGCAGAAAGTACAGTTGTGCACAATTACCATAAATGTAGATGTTCGAGTGTATTCACTGTTGCAGTCATCACATTTGGGTTATCTGCTTGCAGTCTCCCTCAGTTGTCCTGATTAACAAAGTCTTGGGTCCAACATCGGTTGCTGTCTCCTCTTCCATGATGTCAGCTTGTCAGGGGTATAAAACATGCAGCCGACGTCATTACATCAGTTTTTCTTGCCCCAGATGTCAGGTGCCCCCCAATGGGAAGCAATTAAATCTATAAATATACAAGTTATACCTCCAACAAAAAAGCAAATACACCAAAAAGCTTTTAAGCATTGTAAAGGAGAGAAGAGGTATAGCCAAGAGAAGTCAGGGGGCTGGAGGGAGGGTAACCAGGACTGCAACAGTGAATACACTCAAACATCTACATTTATGGTAAGTGTACACAACTGTACTATGTTCTTCGTGTTTCACTGTTGCAGTCATCACATTTGGATAGATTCCCAAAGCTAAGGATGGGAGGAGGAATTTAGATAGCATTAGGACCAGATATAAAGCCCTGCAAGACTGCAGTGGCAAAGCCAGCTCTGGATTTAGAGAAAATTGGCAAATGGTAATGCTTGATGAAAGTATGTACAGAACTCCAGGTAGCTGCTTCTAGGATGTCCCTGGTAGGTATGCCTCTGAGAAAGGCTGTAGAGGTAGATGCAGCCCTGGTTGAGTGGGGTCTGATCCCCTGTGGGATAGGTTTTCCATGGTGCTTATAGCAGAAATGAATGCAATGGTCTATCCATTTGGAGATGGTTTGCTTTGAAATAGCCTTTCCCTCTGTCCCTGCAACAAATGTCACCAGCAGTTGCTCAGATTTCCTTTGAGGTTTAGTCCTGTCCAAGTAGAATCTAAGTTGTCTGTGCCCATCTAAGGAGTACAGTATCCATTCCCCTTTGTTCTGTGGATTAGGAAAGAAGGTTGGCAAATGAATGGACTGATTATGGGCCACACTGGATACCACCTTTGGCATGAAAGAGGGAATGGTCCTGAGGGACACCCTGTCCACATGAAAAATGATGAAAGGCTCTACTGCCACAAGGGCCTGTAATTCAGATACACTTCTTGCTGAAGTGATTGCTAAAACACAGAATACCAGGTGTGATTTATTGTCGTTTGTGGTGTACCCCAGACAAGTTAGCACTCTTTGTACAAAAGCCAGATGATTCAAAAGTATGCCCTGGTTTTCTGCCTGAATTAGACAATCATCCAGGTATGGGTATATTTGAATATTTCTTTGCCTGCAAAATGTAATGACTGGAGCTAGGCACTTTGTGTATACCCTCGGTGCAGTAGATAAGCCAAAGGGCAGTGCAGAAAACTGATAGTGCGTGTAACCTGCTTTGAAGCATTTGGAAGTGGAGGCCCCCCACTGCTTAGTCCTGTGCATACCCTGGGATTGAAGCCTGGATGCTCTTCTGGATCTGGGTTTGGACTGAGAAGGTCTGGAAGAGGAAGGAAAGGACCAATTCTTAGAAGGCCAATGCCTACTAAATCCCGGAGGTTGTACTTGTAAAAAATCTTTTAACGGTTTGCATAGATTTAGCTTTTTCCTCCATCTTTTTAAGAAATTCTTCTGCCTTGTTGCCAAACAGGCGGTCCTGATTTAAGGGGGTATCCAGTATTTTCGCTTTAACATAATCTGGCAAGGATTGCTCCTAAAACCAAGCATGCCTTCGAAGTACAGACCCAGTTACAGCAGCCCTGAAAAATGCCTTTAGTGAATCAAAACCACATTGCAATGTATGTTTATCAACTTGTTCAGCAGAATGCATTAAATCCTGTAAATCCTTATTTTCAACATCATTTTCTGTTTAAGCAATCCAGTAATATGGTGCTGGTATTTTAACATATGAAACTGGCAATTCAAGGCCCTAATGGCCAAAGTTGCAGAAGTGTATACCTTCTTACCCCATCTATCCAGCGCCATGGAGTCTCTATCAGAGGGGGTAGGATTTTTGGCAGTAGTAGCTTTAATGCCCTTGGGTCCCTGTGAAATGATTTCAGGATCCGCAGTAGGATTTTTGAAAAGGAACCTGTGAGAGTCAGGAACCCTGTAACATCTATCTGGTTTTCTGGGAGCAGGAGGTAAGGAGTCAGGGGCCAAGCTAGATTCTGAAAAGGCATCCTCAACAATGTCCAGTACAGGAGGTATAGCTAAAGGCCTGTGCTGGGGCAGGAGTAAGAAATTCCTAAGCCTCTTTTTAGAATCAGAGAAATCCTGACTTTCCCAATGAAAATGCTGCAATGTTTCACCAAAAGAGAAATCCTCTGAGGGAGAAGCAGAGGGAACAGATCCCTCAGCATCAGAATCCTCATAGGTAGATAAGGGTAAATCCTGGTCATCAGAGGAAACAGAAATTTCAGAATCCTGGTCAGAAGTATCATAAGCAAGCTCAGTCCTAGGTCTGTTAGAGGGGGAAGGTTGCTTCCCCTGATTAAAGTAATAAGGTCTTCAGTCATTCTTATCATTTGTTTTTTAGGCATAGAGGCCTGACCATGTGGTCTGGGTGTCAGTTTTCTAGTCATGGTTCGAGTTTTATGTCTTGAAGAAGAAGATGGCATCAGTTTAATATGTAAGCCAGTAGGCCTGAATACACCCTCAGAAGCTGGTGCCTGCACAGCGGCTCCGGACCCATCCAAGTTAGAGGCATCCGCAGGTTCTACAGTTGAAGCATCTTGCGGCATACCGTACTCTGAATGGGTCTCAGTAGAGGCCTGCAAATCTGAATTAGTAGGTATCAGGGGCTGTGAAAGCACCTCATTGAGTACTGGCGCCTCGGCGGCCTGTCTCTGTCTTTATCTTTGAATTTTTTTCAGAATGTCGGTAGTCGGATGGCTTACCGAAGACATATTGGGATAATTAAACCGAGCACCAAAATATTTGGAAGTGAAAAAATATACCGACGACAGATAGTTTGTGGTTTAAATAAGGTTCAAACCGACAGTGAGGTACGTCGAGGTCAGGACCTCGGCAAGGAATACAGTACAAATGAAAAATCTTTATGAGGTATTTGCTTTCCACAAGAAATGCAATTATTTACTTTTACTGACATCGGTTTAGAGCAAGAAAAAAGTTTCCCCAACAGGGTACTTAGCTTTTAGTTGGAGACTTCGGTTCTGAAACTCGAAAATGAAAGTTTCAGGAGTCGGCTGACTGGCACTTGCGAACTGCTTCTGCTTTGGACACAGCACGGCAAGAAAGACTGATGTAATGACGTCGGCTGCATGTTTTATACCCCTGATGACCTGACATCACAGAAGAGGAGACAGCAACCGACATAGGACCCAAGACTTTGTTAATCAGGCCGACTGAGGGCTACTGCAAGCAGATAACCCAAATGTGATGACTGCAACAGTGAAGCATGAAGAACATCATTATGTATTGTAGACCTCTCCCTCCTAGCTCCCTAGATCCTCATGTTATCAGCTTAGATGGATTCTTGTCTCAAAAATCTCCAAAGACCATGCCGGACATTATGTATTGCAGACCACAGCTTCTCCTTCATTATCTCCAAGCTTTGGGAATCTTTCTCTATAAAAACAATTTAGCTCTGTACTGAATCCATATCAACATTTAATATATGTATATTAAATTGTATCTTTTAAAATATGCCAAGTATACCTTATCCATATCCCAAACATTGCCTGAATCTGTGTATCAAACCTCACCTACAAGCTGTTCTTTCTTTAAAATGTATTAGAAAAACACCACACAGTTGTATTATAGTATCTCTTCTCTCATTTCCACTCCACAACCCTAGTCATCATTTCTTTGTCCCCTTTTTTTCTTTTTTAACTCTAACCTGCTGTTTTGCAAATGCTGTGCATAATTTCTGCAAAACAATCTCTCTTCAAACATTCCAATTTACTACACTTTTCAGTGCTGTTCACCATATGCATACAGAAACACATCCCCAAGCAATGGTGTACTAGTACAATGGATAAGGTGTTTACCATAAATTCACAAGGTAAAGAGTCTGATTCTCACCTTTGGTGAATATCTGGTCATGGAAGAAGCATATAATAATGTAAGGACTGATTGCCTTGTATTTATCAATGAACCTATGATCATAGGAGTACTAGTGGTCCTTCCAGCTCTGTGAACATAGTAGATGACTACACTGTTTTATGAGACTCTTTATAAACCTCCTACTACTCCTCTGCATGGGAAGCACAGTCTCTCACTCATAAAAACTTCAAATGTTGAATCCTTTTTCTCATATATCTACATGTACACAACTCTTGTTTTTTTCTTCTTTGTATGTACTGCATTATCTTTATATCATGTTGTCTACAAATGTTTTGTACCTACCAGACCTTATAATGGTTCCAACTAGGTCAGTGGTCTATCTCAGAAAATAAAAAATAAGCAAATTTAAATGAATAATCTATAAATCATTGCTTAGAAAAAAAAAATTAGCTGTGAGATCATCATTGCAGGTGATAAACCCAACAGAATCAGAGTCCCAAAACAGACAGCAATGGCAACACAATGCTGGCTGCCTCTCTAAGGAAACAGAGACCATGAATAAAGAAGTAATGTTTCTACTCTCAAGAACACTGTTGAGACCTCACCTGAAATACTGCATCCAATTCTAGAAGCCACATAGGTAGAAATAAACCAAATTACTAGACAGAGTAAAGAGTATAACAAGAAAGTGAAAACAATGGAAAAGATGGCATACAAGAGCACTTTGCGGAGAATGCATTACCTTCAGAATAGAAAAGAAAGAACTATCTTGGATCCAAAAAAACTTATAAAGAAATTGCCCTGAAAAGGAAGGATATATGGAAAGGAAACAACACCGTTTGTAAACAAAAGGGGTAAGCCTCATTCTGGACATTGGAATGCATTAGGTTCATGACTGAATATTAATCATGCAGTCCTTGGAGACCATTAACAAACCTATCCCAAATTCCCAATTGCCACAACACAATTTCTTGTTAAGCAGCTTGCTCAAAGTCACATAGCAGGCAGATGAATGGTGAGGGAATCAAACCCTGTCCCACAGGAGGTAACTCATTCACAGGTCACTGCATTAGTCCTCTGCACCAACTGTCATATTAATTCATAGAAAAGTAGTTTACAAATGGAATTGTATAGTGTGATTTTCAAATGAGTAGTTCATGGCAAATCAACAAATGTATATAAAGGGGCAAAAGCTAAGAACAGCAGACGGAAGCAGAAGAAGGTGAAACTGATGGGTATCTAAGGTGAAACTGATGGGTATCTAAGGTGAAACTGATGGGCATCTTACCGGGCAGCTGCATGTATATATATATATATATATATATATATATATATATATATATATATATATATATATATATATATATATATATATATATATATATATATATATATATATATATATATATATATATATGTGTATGTATCTATCTATGTATGTAAATATGTTTGCATGGATTCACTTCAGAAGACAGAAAGCCCAAAATCTTGAATTTCAAAAGACTAAGACCAAAATCTTGGAAGTTAAAAAGACTGAAAACTCAAATACTGAATCTCAGAATACTGAAAACACACAGGACACCAACACTTACTATATTCCAGCACAACTACACACAGAAACAAATAACAAACAAAAAAAAAAAAAAAAAAAAAAACTGTTTACCACTTCTCCAAGTATAAGCAGAGGGTCAAGCCCCCCCTCCATCCCCATATGGGGGGGTTACGCCCCACACCTCCCCTGCTACTTAAATATGTCAATTTTGAGATCACACTCCACAGAACAAAATAGCAAACAAACCATTACGTGTTTCATGACTGCTTGTTGTAACCTTAGTCATGTTCCCTTCTAACTTGCTATACTACAACTTAACTTATGTAAGTGTAGTGGAGTACGATCTCGAAGTTGATATATTTAAGTAGCAGGGGAGTGGGGGGCACAGCCCCCCACATAGGGGGTGCATGTGGGCTTGCCCCCCTGCTTATACTTCGAGAAAAATAATACGGTTTGTCTTCTATTTGTTTCTGTATCTACTTCTGCTGGAATATAGTAAGTGTTGGTATCCTGTGTGTTTTCAGTATTCTGAGATTCAGTATTTTGAGTTTACAGTCTTTTGAACTTATTTTGATCTCAGTCTTTTGAAATTCAAGATTTTGGGCTTTCAATCTTCTGAAGTGAATCCATTTGCATACGTAGGCAAGCATGTGTGCTTGTATGTATATCTGTATAAAAGATCCTACATATATATATATATATATATATGTGAATGTGTATGCATACATGTACACAGCTGTACATGCATTTATGTATGTATGTATACATTTAAACATGTGTGCTTTTATGTATGTCTGTAAACCCTTATGGTTCTAGAGATACAAGTATTTGTGTGAAATGAGAACATGCAAGTTGATTTTGTAAAAAGGTACCAGATACAGTCACTGAATGTTACAGTGGAAAATTTTAGAGCTGCATTGCAGGGGATGAGTTAAACTGCATGCCTCTCAACCTCTCAGTGCAAGAAATCTGGACAAATCCAGAAAGAATGGGGGACAAAGGCCCAAAAGTAGGTACAGAATTTAAATATTCCTCCTATAAACTTAGAAAATTGCTAGAATAACAAGTTTTGCATGATTATGTGTTTTCTGAAGGATATAAAGTCTGAAGCTCAAATGTATGTCATTATTTAGCGACTTCAATCTTCAATGATTTGGCAGAAAACCACAACTTTTATGAGGAACAGACCAAGGCAAAAATCTGGACAGTCTGTAAAAATCTGTACAGTTGAGAGGTTGTTAAAGTGATATCCATGTTTCCAAAAGACTATGATACACTCTGCATTGTCTTATGAAAATGTAACCATTTAAGTGGTGATCTGAAAGCACAGCCTGCTCTAAAACAGCCTGCTCGAAAACACATCAGACTCGACAAGAAACAAATCAGTAAGAAGAGCAGACAAGGAAGACAATCAGAGCTTACACTGGCAGCAACCCAGCATCAAATTGAACCCCAGAACCAAACACTGATGCAGAAACCCTAATAGCTACACCGTTATGCCACTTTAATACAGCAAGAAATGTAAGCTGTTTAGTTATTGCTGCTAAAGAATGCAATTAATCTATACAAATACAGCAAAACATAACTGGTAAAAATAAAAGGATTCTCTAGGAGTGAAAAAATGGGATTTTGACAGACTTAGAAATAAACTGTACTCGGCTATTAGGCAATATAGTGGGTCATTGCATAGTTTAAAAAAACTGGCATACATAAATGTGTGAAATGACTGTCATTCTGCTCAGGAAGTATTGTCTATAGTTTGCACTGGATATCTGTACAGACCAGTTTCATTAGCTTATAATCCCTGCAGTGATGGTTTAATCTGCAAGAATCTTGACACCGTAATTTACATCTATGGGAAGAATTCTGTGCTCCTTTTTTTTTCTTCAGAACGCACTGCCAAACCAAACCTTAACATGAAAACAAAATAATTTTTAATTTCCAATGGCATGCCTTCTGTTCTTTAAACAATTTTCTGGCATAAAAAAATGCTAGTATAATTTTGAAAATTGTAAGTAGGTAAGTGCAGCTAGAATTTATTTTATAAATGTTAACATTTTTATCTCATTTTTTTGTTCAACTATAACAGTGTAAATATTGTTTTTTTTCTTTTTTTATCTTTCTTTAAAATAAGAAATGCATACTTTTTCAATTTTAGAAAAGAGAGATGAAGACACTGCCCCTCTAGACTTGAACACAGATTTTTTTTTTTTTTACTGGAAGCCTCATAAATATAAAATGACAAGACAACACCCTCACTGAAAGCTGCTATGCCATAAAGACCTACAGGAGATATCACAGGCCTACTCTCAAATCCTCTGTGGTGAGCTGATAATGAATAAAGCTGGACAGACTGTACTCAGAGAGCTGAACGTGCAGAAAGTAGTCACCTTTTCCTTGCACTTGAAAGGTTTTCCTGTTCAAGTAACTGTCACTTTGCAAGGATTTGTTCTTTGAGGGTTTGCCAATAACTATGAACTGTGGATACCAAACTAAACTTCTGTCTAAATAATTTAGTGCATGCATTTTTTATGCCCTGTACTGTAGCAAAAGAAAAAAGACAACATTTTTAAAGCAAACATTACTGATCAAAAGGACAGATTATCTGTTTTAGGAAAACAAGAAATATAACAACACTAGCAAAACAACTGTATTACTCTGAAGTGTCAAATATGTAATATTCATCTACTTTTAAATTCAACTTAATTAGATAAATATGGATGTGTATGCAATGTTAGCCAACAGCAGCACAACTTGGTGCTTAGGTTAAACTGCAGTAACACGCATCGCCCTTTCAGTACAAGTGGTTATGTAGAAAGCCCTTGGGATTGATTTGCTGGCCTACAGATCCTTCATTACAGAACTTAAATAACTGAAAATGACTTCCCAAACATCTTTTTTCTTTCCATATCATTAGTATAGATTAACAGTAAACTTCATCATACTGATTCAAGACGTATGTCCCAAGCTAAATCTAGAAAAAAAAAGTCCAAGATTATCAGTGTACAACCCAGAATAACAAATACAAATCAATCAAGACAGCAATAAATACATAAACAACATGGAGGCCACAAGATAATCACAAAAGAAAAAAATATATCCAAAGAAATTCTGGAGCTCAATTAAAAAAAAAATATTCAACCTGGCTGTCCTTCCTCACCAAACACCTGTTGACTTATCTCCCTAAGAAATAGCTTACAAATGTAACACCTTCTTCACTGACATTGTAGCCTCTCACCTCCAGCTCTACCCAACCATTTAATCAATCACCAAACTCTACTAGCCCTGACATTCCTTCCTTTAAATGCCATCCTGTCTCGACATCATTTGTTAGACAGCTACTAATGAAACTGAAACCCTGTTCTCCTCCTGCTGATGATCTCCCTGCTGAGTACCTTAAGCACGCTGCAGACTCTGTAGCACACTTAGTCTCAATTCTCATCAACAGATCTATTAAAGACTCTCATCTCCCCGACCTTTGGAAACATTTTTTTATTTCCCTCTGTAAAGGAAGTGACTCTTCTGTAATCTCTAACTTTATGCTCATTGCCATCCTGTTATGCTCATTGCCATCCTGTCCCTCCTTTCTAAGATCCTGGAAAAATGTATTCATAAGCAATTCATTCAGTATCTCTTACAAAATGATCTCATAATCTCAACACAACATGGTTTCTGATCAGGCCATAGCACTACTACATCTCTCCCCAACTTTGCAGACACTGTTAATGAGGCTAGAGGTCAAGGAAAGTTTATCTCTTCTGTTTTTCTAGATCTCTCAAAAGCCTTTGACACAATATCACATGAGAAATGTCTGACTCAAATGTCCTGACTAGGCCTTTCCAAACCAAGTCTTCTATTGTTCCATAACTACCTATCTGAAATATATCAATCTGTCAAATGGATCTCTTTTCTCTTTCCTTTTCTTCTAGTTAAAACACGTACCCTTCAAGGCTCTATTCTTAGTCCACTGCTATAGCATTTTCATCAGTAACCTACATGCCCCCTCTCTCCAAGCCTGCCTTATTCATTTTACAGATGACAACTGTCATCTGCACATCTGACAGCCCACTATAACTACAATCCATGACACTAAATGGCTTCAACTCAGTTGTACTGTGGCTACATCAAAACCATCTTTTACTTAATCCTAAAATGACTAAACTGATACTGTTTTTCCTAAGTCCCATAATAACACTAAAATTAACTCCCACATTACCCTCTGAAAAATACAG
This sequence comes from Protopterus annectens, assembly GCF_019279795.1. Lineage (NCBI taxonomy): Eukaryota > Metazoa > Chordata > Ceratodontiformes > Protopteridae > Protopterus > Protopterus annectens. Next base: position 84,011,227 of record NC_056728.1, read on the forward strand.
GTATTGAAGTAATTTCCCATACCAAATTGTTTGTATTCATCAAAGATGACAAAGTTTGATCTTCACATACAAAATTATATAAAACAATCATCAAAAGCTAGGTCTGCTACATAGAGCAAAAAAAAAAAACAAACTCCTCTCTCCTAGTAGAATCACCTTAGTTAGGTCTTATATTTTACACTCGCTTCTCTGTGCCCACCTATTAGGCTATTTTTGACTAAGATCCAGATCTCTCTTAAAAAACAACTGTAGCAATGCTATAATAACTTTTGCAGTAACTTGACATACAAAGCTCAACACTGCTGCTTTACATACTCTCAGCTGGTTAGTTAGTACTCCCACATCAACTAGCCCATACATAACTTCTCCTAACCCATAAAACACTATATAACCCCACTGCCTGCCCTTCTATTTCCTTAGTACTTCAGCACTATCTTCCAAATTGTCTGCTGCACTCTCGAGGCAAAAACCTGCTTGTAATCTATAATGCAAAAAAGTGTGGGACATAGTCTATACTCACACTGCATAGCCAAACTATGGAACTCTATCCCATATTAAGTCAGACCTCTGTCTAGCCTCCATGTAATAAAGTCCTCCAACAAAGAATTTCTCACTAACTCATGGGTATTCCTGTGCACCTCCGCTGTATCAGCTACAGCAACAAATGCTTCACATTCATACAATCCTCTCATCATACTGTCTACCTGGATCTTTCAACATCTGCCTTCTCTCCATTTTTAGGGGGGACTTACATTTTTTTTTCTGATTTTTTTTTTTATTTCTTAGCATAATACACTATATTTCTAATAATTGTGTATACACTCAGTGTCATATGTGTCATTTTTTATTTACTGTAATTACATCACTGGTATCTTCTCATGCTTTGTTGTATCCTGTGTATTCACTGTCAAATTGTATGCATATATATTTTTTATTACATCTATACTATTGTTTTATATGATGTTATCTGAGTCTGTAGAGCTTTTCTCCTCAGGCCTCCACTAAAATACTTATTTATTACCCAGTCATACTTTCCTAGTAAACAAATATCTAGAGATAAATAAATAAATCATGTCACATTTAATCAATATGCAATTTCTCAAACCTAAAACATCTACAACCTTAGTAAGTTTCTATTCAAAATGACATTGCAAAGGTTACAAAACACATTTTCCAATGTAGCAATGCACAATTTGGCATGCTAGCAAGCTTGTATACCTTCATATTACATGTAAATACATATATGTGTATATATATATATATATATATATATATATGTGGTTGTGTGTGACACATACACACATGGATGTAGTATTCATCATCGAATCATCGAATGGATGAAATATCAATGTCCTTAACATTGATGTAAAGATGTCATAAAACAGAACACTGATGCTACTGTGCATACTCTGAGGATTAAACGTGGATCAGAGAAAACCAAAAGCAAGTGTTTATACTGGCGGGGGAACACGCCCTGCTAATTATATAGACTAACTATGGGATTGCACTATCCCTTATTCCCCTATCTGGGGTATTGTTGATCTTACACATCTGTCGACCATCTGTTTCTGTTGAAAAATATATATACACATATACAAACACACACACACACACACACACACACACACACACACACACACACACACACACACACACACACACACACACACACAGGCATGTGCACATTCTAAGTATCTATTTATGTATATACATACATACTGTACATATATATATATTCGGGATCTATCCCATTGGCTGAGTGTGTGTTTGGTCAACAGCTGTTTAGCTGACTATTTATGATGGACTAAACAGTTGGTAGACAGGTATCCAAGACTGAACAATTCCTAGTGTTGGGGAGTATGCCCTTATCCTATGTTTTTTGCGATCTCAGAGTTAGTATGTATAATTAGCAGAGGATGTGGGGGTGTTTTGTTTGTTTGTTTTTTGGTTGAGCTAAGGCTGGTTCTTGGTGCAATTGTAGTTGCATGTGGTTTCGATTTAAAGACATCGATGTTTAGTGTGTTGACGATTGGTGTAGTCAATGTATACAAATGTACCACATATATATATATATATATATACATATATACATATATATACATATATATATATATATATATATATATATATATATATATATATATATACATACACACACACACACACACACACACACACACACACACACACACACACACACACAATAGATCACCAATTACAAAATCACACAAAGTCAGAGAAGAGACCTTTATCAGCTAAAGATCTGGTGGCTAATAGTAGGGTTTCTAAAAATCTCCCATATCTGGTACTTATAACTGTGTTTTGTAAACTACGTCTTACAACAGACACCCAAAATTAAGTTCTAGAAGGGTTTGAAGATTTCTTCAGGCATTAATTGTTCTGCTAAGTCACATCTTAGGTAATTCTTGGGTTCAGCTTTGGAGCAATTATCTACAAACAAAGTGTGCTAATTCGATTTCATTACCATTTCTGAAAACACAGAGTATGCAGTAATTAAAATTATTTTAATTATTAGAATAATTGTTTTCAAATCTTTAAGAATCAAAATACATATTAGATTAAGTACCAATTAGATACTTAAGATGCTCTGAATTTTGTGCCAGATCATTAATACACAAACCAGAAAAAGCACTTCCCATTGAAATGCTGCCACATAATTATGCACTTATCCATACTGCACACTTAATAAAATGCAGTGCCAGCTCACATAACAAGAACAACCACCAATGACAACTTCAGATCAGTGGTTTTGAAATGGTCTGTGCCTTCTGCATCTCCCACTGGGAACTCAGCTCCCACTCCCCCTTACTTATATTAATTAACTCCTAAGATCACCCAACTACAAGGTAGTGTTAAACTCAGTAAGATATGCTATTCATAAACAACACAGTTTAATTTGACAAGGTAGTAATTTTGCAGTTTGACAATGATGTTCTTGGTTAACATAAATTCTTGTGGCAATCTGCATCCAACAAAGTGAGAAAAGTACTAGCAGATAGTAAGATAACACTGGATAGTTGTTGAGCTTAAAGTTGGCAGACTTCATTAATCTATATTAACAATTGCTGGTACTTGGGTATATGATAATGGTAATCTTACTGCTAGACCCACTATGTAGAGCACTATGCATTTAAACCTGTACAGATCTGATGCTCTGTGACATGCCTTACAGGACACACACCATATCTCCTCATTTCTAAAACATATAAATAACTGCAGAGTAAGTTTTCTTATATCGCCTTTCATTCATCTATCTGGGATGAACACTGTCCTTCTTAAAAAATAAAAAGATATTTCCATTTAGGTTAAGTTAATGAAACATTTTTTGTTTGCAGGACTGTTTTCTTAGTTATTTTTTACACAACATATGATTTTATTATATAATAACTGTTTGAAATGCAGCCATGCAGCAGAGTTTGTCATATACTTTGGTTTATCAAATCTGTTATACCAGTATGGAATTAATTTAATAAGCTAAATATTAATCAGAAAGTAATGAGAAAGTAATTACATTTCAAATTTCTCATTTAATTATAATTTCAGCTTTATTTAAATGCTATAGTACATATGTATGAAAAAATTTAAAAGTAAAATGTCTGGATCGTTTCATTAGTACGATAGGGAAATTTCTGAAAGTTTTAAATCTAAATGTTAAATTTATAAAACTGAAAATTGACAAGAAAGGTCGTTAACTGGGTCGCTCTTCAGCTGGAAGAAAGACATGCTGTCAAATGTATTCTTCTAAGTTCTAACTACATTGAACTGACAGTACCCACATTTCTTACATTTGTTTGCACTACTATGAGAGTGCAATAAGTACAAGCACTTAATATACCTTTACATGGAGTTCTTTTTTTCTCAAGTTGTATAATCATGAACTCAGAATATTAAGGAGATATGTGAGCATACTGTGTAACACAGGCGGTCACGGGGGTGGAGTTGTACCCTGTAGCAAACACTTTTTGACATTGCCCCTGAGATGTTTGGTTGGCATTTTTTTTTTCACTGGATATAGAGTCTACACCAGCTTTTCATAGATCCACTTAAGAGTTCCATTTGTTTCTAAATTGTTAATTAATGTGCACTTGTTAACATTTATTGTGCCATATTTCTATGTATCTGTTTTCTCCTTGGTCCATCTAGTTTTGCATTTGCTTACATATGTTTTGATTTGGTTGTGAAACCTTATATTTTATGAATAATTTTGTAAATAAAAACATTTTAAAAATCTAGATGATACACAGACATCCATCATCTCTGTGGCAAAACAATACATCATTGAAAAATGACACAGAAAAAAACACTAAAATAAGATCAGTTGTTTTTAAGTGTTACTGAAAATGAACCCTAAGAAAATTGTGCATAACTGTAATAAAACTGAATCCCAGCATGTGCACAGCATCTGAACAATCCCAGTATAACTCCACAGCATCTGAACAATCCCAGAGTAAATGAAGAACATTTCCACAATCCCATTGCAACTATGCAGCATCTCAACACTCCCAGTATAACTGCACAGCATCTCAACAATCCCAATATAACTACACATGATTTTAGTCCCAGTGTAACTGCATAGACTCTCAACATTCCTAGTGTAACTGGACAATGTCTCAACAATCCCAGTGTAAATGCACAGCATCTCAAAAACCCCAGTGTAACTGCACATCTGAACAATCCCAGTATAACTCCACAGCATCTGAACAATCCCAAAGTAAATGCAGAAGATTCCCACAATCCCATTGTAACTATGCAGCATCTCAACACTCCCAGTATAACTGCACAGCATCTCAACAATCCCAGTGTAAATGCACAGCATCTTAAAAACCCCAGTGTAATTGCACATCTGAACAATCCCAGTATAACTCCACAGCATCTGAACAATCCCAGAATAAATGCAGAACATTTCCACAATCCCATTGTAATTATGCAGCATCTCAACACTCCCAGTATAACTGTACAGCATCTCAACAATCCCAATATAACTGCATATCCCAGTGTAACTGCATGGCATTTTAACAATCCCAGTGTAACCACACAGCATATGAATAATCCCAGTGTAACCATACAGCATTTTAACATTCCCAGTGTAACCACACAGCATCTGAACAATCCCAGTGTAACTGCAGAGTATCTGAACAATCCCAGTGTAACTGCACATCGTCTCAACAATCCCAGTGTAACTGCACATCATCTCGACAATCCCAGTATAACTGCACAGCATCTCCACAATCCCAGTATAACTGCACAGCATCTGAAAAATTCCAGAGTAAATGCACATCATCTCGACAATCCCAGTGTAACTGCACAACATCTCCAGAATCCAAGTATAACTGCACAGTATCTCAACAATACCAGTGTAAATGCTCAGCATCTCAACAATCCCAGTGTAATTGCATGGCATCTGAACAATCCCAGTGTAACTGCAGAGCATCTCAACAATCCCAGTGTAAATGCACAACATCTCAACAATCCCAGTGTAACCACACAGCATCTGAACAATCCCAGTGTAACTAAAGAGCATCTGAATTATTCCAGTGTAACTGCACATCATCTCAACAATTCCCAGGATAACTGCACATCGTCTTGACCATCCCAGTATAACTGCACAGCATCTCCACAATCCCAGTATAACTGCACAGCATCTGAAAAATTCCAGAGTAAATGCACATCATCTCGACAATCCCAGTGTAACTGCACAACATCTCCATAGTCCAAGTGTAACTGCACAGTATCTCAATAATACCAGTGTAAATGCTCAGCATCTCAACAATCCCAGTGTAAATGCACAACATCTCAACAATCCCAGTGTAACCACACAGCATCTGAACAATCCCAGTGTAACTGCAGAGCATCTGAACTATTCCAGTGTAACTGCACGTCGTCTCGACAATCCCAGTGTAACTGCACATCATCTCAACAATCCCAGTGTAACTGCACATCGTCTCGACAATCCCAGTGTAACTGCACAGCATCTTCACAATCCCAGTATAACTGCACAGCATCTGAACAATTCCATTGTAAATGCACATCATCTCATCAATCCCAGTGTAATTGCACAGCATCTGAACAATCCCAGTGGAATTGCACAGCATCTGAACAATCCCAGTGTAGCTGCACAGCATCTGAACAATCCCAGTGTAGCTGCACAGCATCTGAACAATCCCAGTGTAACTATACAACATCTGAACAATCCCAGTATAATTGCACTGCATCTAAACAATCCCAGAGTATGTATATGACATGCACTAAATTAACCATGGATGAACCATAATGGTCCCAAGTCACATGTAGCCTCATTACCTGCTAGCCAGTGTGTACCGAGTAGGATGCAAAAGTATCACAACAGTATCAAAAAATCTGATCACCCTCCATGACTCCCTGGATGGCATTTCCCACCCTTGACAATACCTGGTAAATGTGCAACAAATAGGCTAAATGAAATTATGGGTTGAAAGTCTGCAAGTATGGGGAATAAGTATGAATTAATAAATAAAAGTAATACTTTACAATGCATACACAGTGATGCAAAAAGGATGACAGTCTGCCATGTAATAGGGGCCGAAAATCTGCAAGCACAGGGAATAATTATGAATTAAGCAATGTAAATATTACTTCAGAATGTATATGCAGTGATACAGAAAGGAACATTATAGTTTGTCATGTAATAGAGGCTGAAAACCTGCATGTGCAGGGAATAAAGCAATAATCCATGACTAGGTGTGTGTAAATCCTGCGTTTCACACACACAGGAGTAGATTATTGCTATTATACATTGACATTACTTTATGAAAAAGTCTTACCTTTTATCAGTAGCATCACTGTGTAGAAGTACTCTAGTACTCTTCCTTTGGCTTCTGGTAGTCTGGGCATCAAAAGTAAGTACTGTCCATGATCCATGGCTCCCCAAAATATTGTCATCTGTGCAGTTTTTTTTTTCTCTTCTTTTTGTCATTTGTTTTATTTTTGGGGGGTGTCTATGTAATTTAACAGAATGTGTTGATGTCTTCCTAGCATTTTTAGTCTACCCTTTACAGAAGTCATTTTTGGCAGATGATTGAGAAATTAACTCATTAAGTAGTGGGGTACTTCTCTACTTCAGGAGGTAAGTGTCTGTAATATATAGCTTCACAGGTTCATTGGAGATTCCTAGGCTAATGGTTTAAAGGCCTGTACAAGCTTAGCCAATGTAACCCAATTTTACCCAATATATGGCTCATAGGGGCAAGAAGATGGCATGGATTTAAACCTGTGCATTGAGTATCTTACAAATTGCCTTGTCCACAAGGGACATATGCACTACCCCAGGTGTGAATTTGTGATTCCCCATCCATTGATCCAAAGTGTGTTTGAAGAGGGCCAGGGAAGGTCTCTGCTTAATATGAATATGAAGCCTGTTCCAAATAAGGGGCAATCTGTGAGACACACTCCTGTCTCTCCAACATGTTTTGTTTGAGTCGATGACTAAGATAAGATCCCTAGGCTGGGTGACCCTTGTGGTGTTTGACTTGGAGATTTGTAGCAGCTCCATCAGGGCTGGATTTTTGAGTGAAATGTACATCAGGAATAGGTCAAGTTGCATACTGGTTAAGGTGTTAACTTTACTGACTCAAGGTGCAGGGTTTGATTTGCACAGGTAGAGGTAAGTCCTACTGCTTACCAGTGGGAGTGGTGAGCATTGTACTGCCTATCTAACACTAGAGGAGTGGTTTCTAGCTCTGAAATTGTAATTTTATTAGCCATTTTGGGCTTCTTTCTATCCCTTTCAACTTTCTGGCTTAAAAACACGTGTGTTTGCGCATTTTTCGCATTGTGTAGCACCACGGGGCTACAGTGAAACTATTCCAGGTGCCAGAAAGTCTGCTCTTCAAATTTTCCTTTAGAACTAGCTGGTTTTGCAGTAGTAGCACTAAAATCTGAACCCCTGTGACTAGCACATATTCTAGAACCTACTAGAAAGCACTAGGAAGCCTTAAACTGATACAAGCACTCAACTCTCCTTGTTAATAAGGAGAAATGAATCGTAGGCACTAAATAGCCTATAATTGCAAACTACCTTGCAAAGGTAAGGGAAAACAGCTCTTGTACTTTACAAAAAAAGCACCACAACAGGCATGTCCAAGGGTCAGCTTCCAGTGATTTCTCCTGTCCACCTGGTAAATATGGGCATACTGTGATGAGGTAGCAATTGCCTCATGTACGCAGACAACCTTCTCTTCCTACCACCCAACACTACAACCTGTGAGAGATGCACTTACATAGCCAAGCTGGAAGCAAAGCTCTCTCCAGCCAAGACTGTGCTAGACAGTCAAGAGGAGGAGGTTAACACCTGCACTACACCTCAAGCAACACATAGCCCTTCAAAACCAGCACCATCAACACCCACACATAGCAACATTAAACCCACATATGTGGAGGCACTTAACATTAACCTGCCCAAGCAACAAGTACCTCCGAAGCAGAAGCGCAAACAAACACAAGTCACAACCAAAGTAACACATAGCTTACAACACCAACCAATGTGCCACCCAACAACAGCCCCTAAGACAAGACAACGTACCCAACACTTTAGTCATACGTGACTTTATAGTCAGGCACACTGATGTCCCACTCACCAGGCTGAGCAAGGAGAAAATTACAGTCAGCTGTCTGTCAGGTGCCAGGATCCGCCACATAATGCATGCACTCAAGTCACTCCATAACAAGTACAAATATGACTCTGTCATTGTCCATTTTGGAGTGAATGACTTGAGACGTACCTCCCTGGACTACATGAAGAGAGACATGGAAGAGCTCTCGGATCATGTGGCCCATGCAGGTATGACCCTAACCCTGAGTAGCATCCTGCCTTTGCCCAGAAAGATACCACAGTATAAGGACAAAATGATTGACTTCAACAATTGGCTAAGCTTCTGGTGTCATTCAAAGGGGATCCAGTATCTGTCTGCCTGGGACGACATGATCAACAAACCATGATGCTTTGCCAGAGATGGTCTGCACCTGTCACCCCTGGGATTCAGGTTACTGGCTAAAGCTCTTGCCACCCCTATATTGCTTTTTTTTAGGCAAGGTTCAAAGGACAAAACCACCACCATAACAGATACAAGCATGCAAAATCTGAAGGTAATGCTACTCAAAGCTAGAAGTCTAAACCTCAAAATGCACTCTCTTGAGGGACTCCTAAAAATGGAGAACATCGATATCTGTGTAGTAACTGAGACCTGGTTCAAGACTCCAGAGAGCAGCCCAGCAATACCAGGCTACAACTCTTACCACACTTTTCAGCCACAAAACCAAGACCGAAACACTAAAGGTGGAGGAGGGTCCGTATTCACCAAGGATATTCACACCTCCAGGCTAGTTGCCCTACACAATGCATCTGAAATTCTCCAGGTGCAACTAACACCAGGTAAGACTGCAATCCAATTGTAGCTTGCTACAGATCCCCCACCATGCCCCGTGATTCTCATTACACCTTTCTAAACATACTGGAAAATATTAAGATACAACCAAACACCCTAATACTGGGTGATTTCAACGACCCTGCCATTAATTGGGAAAACTACTCGGGTACCAACACCTTTTCCCAATGGTTTTTGGAATTCATAAATTCCAATGCCCTGGATCAACTAATCCATTGTCCCACCAGGGGCTCCAATATCCTAGACCTGGTCATTACCAACATGGGAGATAGATGCTCCACACCAGTGGTCACCCCCTCATTGGTCAGATCTGACCATAAGCAAATCAGCCTTGACATCCACATCCCCCCCCCCCCCCCCAGTAAGGAAAGCTCTGCAAAAAACTTCTCCCCCTCATTGGTCAGATCTGACCATAAGCAAATCAGCCTTGACATCCACATCCCACCCCCACCCCCCCAGTAAGGAAAGCTCTGCAAAAAACTTCTCCAAAGCCAACTTCATGCTACTTAAGTCAGAAGTGACAAACTTCATGGCACCCATGCAGACGGATGCTGAAAGTTCGACTGCTGAATCCTACACTAAGGCACTAAGGCACTGTACGAGTACATCCACTAGTGCATGAACTGTGCCATCCCAAATGAAACCAAGATGCTCTCCTCCAAAAAAAGGAAGCCAATATGGTGGTCCACTGCCATAAACAAACTATACAACAGAAGGAAGAAACTGTTGCAGAAAAGAGGAAAATCCCAGGATGCAAAAAACTCCCTTACCAACCTCAGTAAGAAGCTGAGATCCCTCCTAAAATCCTCCAAAGCTAGTTACAAAAATAAAATTTCCAAAGATTCCAAAAACAACCACAAGGCATTCTATAATTATGTCAAGAATCTAAATGGCAATGCTCAGATCTGCTCTGAGCTACAACAGAATGGCATTAAATATACTGATCCCAAGAATATTGTCAATATCCTGGCAGATCGATTTAGTGCCAACTTCACCCCCCTCTCACCCCCTAAAGGGCCCATCTCAATACCAAAAGATTGCCAAATTCTGGTAATCACAGCCACACAGGTAGAAACTGCACTCTCAAAAGCTAGGAATACAGCATCCATGGGACCAGATGACATCCCGGGCTGTGTACTACATGAACTACAAAATGAACTGGCACCTCACATAAGTGTTATGTTTAATCATAGCCTCACCTCAGGCCTCATGCCCACTGAGTGGTGCAAAGCTACAGTTATCCCACTCTAAAAGGGGGGATCCACCTTGGATCCCGGGAACTACCGCCCCATCACTCTGACGAGCCTAATCTGCAAGGGCATGGAACTTATAAACAAAGACATTGGCAACCTTCAAACATTGGACTCCACCCAGTTTGGGTTTGTGAAGGGCTGATCTTGTCTCCTGACCCTGACTGACTTCTTCGAATCAGTCTCCAGAGCTGTGGTCAAGGGTAAGGCGGTCCACACAGCATATCTGGACCTGCCGCAGATGACTGCAAATTGGGAGCCATTATTGAAACCCCAAAATGATGTGAATATTCTACAAAAGGGCCTTACAGAAACAGATGCTTGGTGCCAGAGCCATGGGCTCAAGCTTAATGCCAAGAAAGGTATAGTTATCCCCTTTGGGAAAAACCATGTACCCATGAATTACCACATAGGTGGCAGTACACTAAACACTGAAAGTGTGATGAGAGACTTAGGGACATGGGTGGATAGTGGTCTCACCTTTGATAACCACATCGCCACAACAGTCAGGAAATCCTTCTATGTGGCACACTTCATCACTAAGGGCTTTTCATCCAGAAAAAAGGAGGTCATTGTCCCACTGTACTCATCCCTCATTAGATCCATTATAGAGTACAACACCCTGTTTGGTATATACCACACAAGACATCTGCAACAGCTGGAAAGGCCGTAGAAATACCTTACTAAAAGAATGACAGGCCCTCTGCAGATGCCCTATGCTGACCATCTAAAAAAAACTCAAGCTATACTCTGTGGCATATTGTCTACACAGAGGCGATCTCTGCTTAACATACAAGGCCATGTCAAACCCTGAGCTGTTGGACATGCTCCACTTAAAGAAATCCCAATCCCTCAGAGCCACACGCTCCAGGAATCTAAACCTTATCATCACAATGAACAAAACATGCTGGAGGGATAGGTTCCTGACCCAGAGACTCCCCATACTCTGAATAGACTGCCCATACATGTCAAGCAGAGCGCCTCCTTAGTCCTCTTCAAAAGGAACCTTGAAGATTGGATATGAGATAGGAAATTCACCCGGGGATCACGTCAGTCGCTCTGCTAGACAGGGGTCCAGGGAAGTAAATATTGTGTGAAAAAATATCTGGGGAATTGTTTGGCTGGGCTTGTATAGGCCTTATGGCTGATAGCCTAGTACCAACCTATGAACCTATTAACATGGGGTAACTGGCTAGGCTGAAAAAATGGCCCACAGGGGTAGTTAGCCTAGTATTGACCTATAGTCAAGTAGGAGACGGAGTAAAGCGATTTTCAATGATAGTAACCTCTCTGGTTCATGCAAATAGCATTATGTACTTGATTATTGGTCTAAGGAGGGCTGAGTACAACAGGACTATAATTTCCTTGGATCTGGATGCCATACCTTTACTTTTAAGTTGTGCCACATAGAAGGATTTCCTCACCACTGTGGACACATGGCGATCAAAGTGTACCTAGATCTCTCACCTTTGAGTCTACTATAAGGGGTCTGTTATTCATGTTGTAATTTGCACGGACATTGGTCTTTCCAAAGGGTATGATAATACATTTTCTACATTTAGTTTTAGGCCATGGTTCTGGTGTAAGTCATTTTTCTGATTTAGACCCTCCTGAAGGCAATCTACATCACTGGGGGAATTCAGTGATTGCCCACAGCTTGCAGTTCTCTGCAGATTTTGTCATCCTGATGCCATCCACTTTTGCCTTGACTTTAGAGAAGTATATTCTGATCAAGAGTGGTCCCAGTACTGAGCCCTGTGGCACACCACTAGTAACTGACCTCTTGCTGGACCTGGATATGTCCTGTCCGTGAGCCAGTTGGTTATCCATCTGGTGCCATAGGGATTTATACCCAGTTTTGTGAGTCTATTTATAATACTTGAGTGAGGAACTGTAAATCTGTGGACAGGCTGGAGAAGGTGGTAAGTACTGTTTTACCCTCATCCACAGCCTTATGTGGTAAGTACTGTTTTACCCTCATCCACAGCCTTAGTGACTTTCTTAAAGAAATGCACCAGATTCAGTAGGGACGACCTGCCCTTGACAAAGCCGAAATGGCTCAGGTCCAGTGTCTGGAGGTCTCCTTATGTCATCATTTATTAGATCCATGATTATTCCTTCCATGGCCTTACATACAAGACTAGTCAAGCTTATTGGTCTGTAATTTCCCAGGTCAGTAGGAAGTCCTCCTTTATGCAAAGGGATGACTGTTGCTGTCCTTCAGTCTATTGGGACAAAGCTAGTCCAGAGGCTGCGTTTAAATAGTGATCCTAATAGGCTTGATAAGTCATGATTTAAGCCGTTTAATAGACAACCTAGTATATTGTCAGGCCCCATTGAGGCCATGTTTTTAGCTTTAGAGAGCACAGCAGACAGGTGATCCGCTGTCGTGACCCCTAACTGGGAAAAGCCGATAGAAGAAAAAGAAGTGGCAAACTGTTCTTTGGTGACAACTGACAGTGGAGTGGTGGAGGGTATTTCTTGTGAGAGGACTGGGGGTGAAGGGGAGGTGAAATCTGAGCTGAATTTGTCAGTCAGCGGTTTGTTATATCTTCTGGCTGAGTATACGTGATACCATCTACAATGAATTCTGCACATTGTTGGGTGTTGCCCTTAAGACTGCGGACATGCCGGGGGGGTTTCATAAGAAAGCTCCCGGTATACAAATATGTGCATTTCTTTCAAATATATTTTATTGTTCTGCTTTGTAGAGCAGTGTACTGGTGCTGAATATTTTTCCCCATTAGTATGGAGTTTTCTAGGCTCTTAATTCTGCTTTGGTAGTCAGCCTAGGCTGCCCCTCTCCCCACCTATACATGTCAGCCAATGTAGTAGTTTCATGACATTGGCCCATATTGCTTATTCTCAAACAGCCACTGCTTGCCTGAATAAATACTAACACTGAATGTCTCTTTTTAATATACAACATGATTATCATATTACCGGTTGCCACCTATATTAGTCATTCTTTTCATAGAAGATTGAAAGCTTTATGTATTTGGATCAGAACAAGGATTTGTTCTTAGTTGATATGCTACTTCCTGTCGGAGTATTTCCATTTGATCTATAAACTGGGGCCCCTCAATGTCAACCCCTTGCCACATCTGTGGCATCTGTAGTCAAAGTCTCTTTGGCAGCATCCTTTTTGACAGGCACCCCTTTTGTTTTTATCTGATTTAGTTAGACCTGCACTGCAACTACTGCTAAACTCGTGTATAATGTAGATCACCTCCTACAGTGACTGATCATGCTGATTCACCTAAAGCAGGGTATAATGTGGATCACCTCCTACAGTGGCTGACTGCCCTGATTCACCTAAAGCAGAGTATAATGTGAATTACCTCCTACACTGACTGACCATGCTGAACTAAAGCAGGACATAATGTGGATCACCTCCTACATGACTGACCATGCTGATTCACCTAAAGAAGACTAATGTGGATCACCTCCTACAATGACTGATCATCCTGATTCACCTAAAGTAGAGTATAATGTTGATCACCTCCTACACTGACTCACCGTGCTGATTCACAAAACTTCTGAGAAACCATTAGAGCTTTCACATATGTAGCTTCACCAAGGGGTACAATTATTACTCTGGAGGAAACGTAACATAGTTTCCTTGAGAATTCACTAAATATTGCTTATATAAAATCAAAGCAAGTGCCCACTAATAATTATACTGCTAGAGAACTGAGGTGATAGGAAGCTGTAATATTTCTTGAAGTGATAAGAAACTATAAAATTTACTAAGAAAATAAGAGATCACTAGTAGTTCCAATGACAAGAGTGTCTAGTAGAGGCCATGTAGGGAGGGTGGGAGTAAACAGCCAACACTGACTCACTTATATGGGGTGGGGGGGGCTAGGATGGTAGTCTAGGATCATTGCAAAAGCAGAGTTAAGAGCCTGGAAAACTCCATACTGCAAGCAAATATGATACTTTGTCAAATGTTGCTCATGCTCAGAAGCTTGCATGCACCTACCGATACAGCAAAATATGCTGACCAAAAGGTTGCAGAGGAATAGATGGGGTTAGGACACAATCCTTTGCAACAATATGATACTGCACTAGCCTCCTTGTTCTCCTCAGTGACCCCAGACATGGACTAGTTTGAGCATGGGGAAGGCTAACACAAGTCTGGTAGACCCAGTGAATGAGGAGAGAAGTTAGTGACAGCTAATCGTCAGCTGTGGGGAAGAAAAAAATGAGAGATCACATGAAGCTCATACATTCGAATAGGTGCACACGTCTATTTTTGTGGACAGAGTAAAATGTGTGTTAGTAATCATAAATTTATGCTAATCTAACTATGCAATTATTTTATGTTATTAGCTAGTTTACTAACCTTGGGTCTTCACCTCCATTATGTGACTTTAAATGGAGATAGAAAATATAGGCAGTAACGGTTTGCTGGGGGGACACTTAGGGGATTTTGTTAATTCACAGTGGACTAGATTAAAAGATTAACTGTCTTAGAATACGGTAGAAGTTATTACCCTTCAGTTCTTTACCAGTGTGGTGACCCCAGTATGAGGGTGACAGAAAATTGTGGAGAGGTTAACATGCTGGCACTCATGAAGGCATGCTGATCCCTCAGTGGCACTCCAGCAACGATGCTGATTTTATGTACGGCCCTAACTCCAGATGGATGACATAATTACCCACATCATTGCAGGATCTCTTACTCCTTCACAATGCAGCAGCATGTTCCCACCCCCACACTAATGAATGCTACTATCACCAGTTCAAAAGCACTGAGTCCATGTCCACCAGTCCTGGAGTGTCATGTAGACCTGCAGTTACATGGTGGTATCTGGCTGACCACAGCCACAATTGTCTTCCAGTGGGATGGATAAGCTACCATTAGCCACTCACTGTCATCCTCCCCCACTCGACTCTTCCAGTGCATGACCATTCCTCCAGTTTGAAGACTTCCAGGTCACAGTCAAAGCTTTATCTCTGTAAGCAAGAGAGTGGGGTTATGCTGCAATGTTTTGTTCATTCATTCATTCATTCATTCATTCATTCATTCATTCATTCATTCACTCAGACTATCTGCAGTAGAACATGCTGTGAAATAGTTATGAAAAAAGTAAGTAGAAAGGAGCAATGCATACTTTCATTAGGGCAAAAGTACATATTGTAATCTAAATGTAGGCTAAAGTAGAACAGAGAAGGCCTAAATATGAGAAAAGTATGTAGCTACACAGTACATCAGTGAGTAGGGAGTAGGGAAAGGCCTACATATGTGAAAAGTATATAACTACACAGTATATCAGTGAATAGGGAAAGGCCTACATATGTGAAAAGTATATAGCTACACAGTATATCAGTGAATAGGGAAAGGCCTACATATGTGAAAAGTATATTACTACACAGTATATCAGTGAATAGGGAAAGGCCTACATATGTGAAAAGTATATAACTACACAGTGTATCAGTGAATAGGGAAAGGCCTACACATGTGAAAAGTATATAGCTACACAGTATATCAGTGAATAGAGAAAGGCCTACATATGTGAAAAGTATACAACTACACAACATATTAGTGAATAAGGAAAGGTCTACATATGTGAAAAGTATATAGCTACACAGTATATCAGTGAATAGGGAAAGGCCTACATATGTGAAAAGTATATAACTACACAGTATACCAGTGAATAGGGAATGGCCTACATATGTGAAAAGTATATAACTACACAGTACATCAGTGAGTAGGGAAAGGCCTACATATGTGAAAAGTATATAACTACACAGTATATCAGTGAATAGGGAAAGGCCTACATATGTGAAAAGTATATAACTACACAGTATATCAGTGAATAGGGAAAGGCCTACATATGTGAAAAGTATATAACTACACAGTATATCAGTGAATAGGGAGTAGGGAAAGGGACTTATAAAGAGTTACCATCATTAGAAAAATAATTCTGGGTGGGAGTAATAAGATAACATAGACATTTTTATACACAGAGTGCTTATGTTTTGGGCCACCCTGAAGAGAAGTAAAAGTCCTCTTTCCTGACTGAAGCATCTCCTAATATCAGAAGTAGCACTACTGAATGACCTCTACCAAACTTGCACAGTTTTCCAATGTCACATATTACTTATGCAAGCCAGATCAGCACTGCACCATCACACAACTGCTGACATCTTAGGAAGACACAGGAAGGCTATGCAGACTACATGAATATAAGTGTGTAATGTGGAGTCTGGAAAGGGTGCTGTTAAAGCATTCCAGATTACTGTACTGTAAGCTGCGGTTTGACAAGTACCATGGTGACTATGGTATGGGGTTATTTCAGTTCAGGATGACTGGTGTAAGCAGAAAAGGTAGAGTGAGGGTGGCCAAAGTGAAACCGCAGGGCTACAGTTTTAACATTTTTGCATGAATCCTGGTGTAAAGAACCAAATATCCACTGTATTACACTAAAAATCTCATATCAGTGTGAATTATAATGCAACTAGATAAGTGTAATGCAGTTTTATGTTCACATTACAAAAATTTGGGATGGGTGTGATTCTAGCAATTTGTTCTCAATGTAAAAATTTCTCAGATAAGATACCCGAGAATGTTTACCAAATTAAATCCACATCAAAAAAGCAGCAAAGCCTTTCTCATGTGCAGTGTGTGTGTGTGTGTGTGTGTGTGTGTGTGTGTGTGTGTGTGTGTGTGTGTGTGTGTGTGTGTGTGTATGTGTGTGTGTGTGTTGTGTGTGTGTGTGTGTGTGTGTGTGTGTGTGTGTGTGTGTGTGTGTGTGTGTGTGTGTGTGTGTATGTGAACTCTTAAGTTCTTTTTAAGTGTGATATGGTAGCAGTCGTATTCATATGAATGTAAGTAGAATCAATAGAAAAGAAAAAAAATGTTCCAAACACTAAAACCAAGGAGAAGCCAAAATCCAATGAAAATCCAAGTAAGAATCCAAATGAAGTTCCACAGAAACCTTTATTGCATGGGTAAGTGCTTTCGCAACCTTTCCTGGTTGCTTCCTCAGACCAAAAAAACATGCTTAAGAACAATCCCCTTTTATAATAAACATCACACAAGACTCACCAATCCCAGTGGAGAATGCCAGACTCCAATGCTTTCCAGATTCAAAGAGATATACACACTCTTTTATGCCATGACAAATACAGATAAAAACAACATAATAAGATAAAGACCTATGATTTCTAAACATTGTTCAATATTGAGAGACTCTGAGCATTTTCTAAAAGATTTTTATGCCTTTTTAAGCAGCTACAATGCAACTGGGAAAGAATTTTTAGTTACCTTGGATGTAGTATCCCTTTTCACCAGCATTCCCAATGAGGTAGGAATAGGCTATGTAAGGGAGTTCTTGATGAAAAATGCCACAATAGCTGTGGAAAAGATTGATTTAATATGCTTCCTACTTGAATTAATTCTAGAATTTAATGTTTTCACATTTGAAACAAGGTATTTTTTGCAAACATCAGGGGTGGCCATGGGGACCCCAACAGCTAATAGTTATGCAAACATAGTAATGGCACAGTGGGAACAATGCTTCATGATGAATAATAATGATTTCAGCAGAAATATATTATTTTTTCCGGCATTTTGTGGATGATTTGTTTCTTCTATGGGGTGATACTGAAGAAAGGTTACATGAGTTTATTGAACATCTGAATAATAGTACAGAATTTTTGAACTTTACTGTTAATAGTTCTAGGACTAGCACTGACTTCTTGGATATTAAATTAATAAGGGAAACAACAACTGGAAAGATATACACTAGCCTGCATAGGAAGGAATGTTACTGTAACAGTTATGTTCACCATACAAGTATGCATCCACCCCACATCTTTAAAAATGTTGTTAAGAATCAGGCTGTGCGCATGTCTAGGTTACATGCCAGGAACCAGGATTCTGAGATCAGTTTGGCAACTTTGAGGGATGAGTTTGTAGTGAGAGGTTACCCCAAAAAAGAGATAGAGGAAGCTTGTCAAACAGCCAAAAGTCAGAGAGACAACATAGGGAAACCGTACTTCTCCAGTCTGATTAGAGATAATCTGACCTCTGACAAAAGGATAGGTGGTACACATGTTTTGAGCTATAACATGACACATTCGACAGATACACATTTCATTAAGAACATACTGTATAGGAATTGCCATATTCTAGGTACAGATGATCAGGTCAGTAAGATAGTAGGTGATAGGCCGAAGTTTACATATAAAAACAGTAAAACACTCAGAGGAATGCTCTGCTATAAAGAAAGGATGGAACATCCCCTCTGATGACCTACGGAACAGTGAGATGCAACAAGTGTGCATTCTGTCAGTACATTGAAACTAATAGATTATTTGTACACCCCACAACACGGAAATCATATAAGTTTAGTGCCATGGGGGACTTTCAAACTAAGGATGTGATATACTTAGCCCACTGTGTATGTTGTGACGCATTCTATGTTGGGAAAACCAACAGGTGCCTCAGAGAATGGATACGTGATCACTTCTATTGTTTTAGGAGAGGGCAGGAACATAGTGCAATAGCCAAGCATATGATGCAGCAGGGGGAGAACCATCATTTTAATTTCTCCATTATAGACAATTTAGTATAAAATATGAGAGGTGGGGATTTAAGTAATAGAACTGAACAGAAAGAGCTTAGATGGATTTGGACACTGGCTGCACATAAATTACTGGGGCTGAATGATTATATATCCCTTAAACCTGTTCTGAAGAACAGGAAACTTAGGAAGAAAGTAGTATGAAGCAATCTGCTGTGCTCTGGAACTAGGGTTATGTTTCAAACAGGACATGCAAGCATGCTTTATAGTGCTTTTAGGCTTTTTACACACATTTTTTATATATTTTTATACACACATTTTATATGTATTTATGTGTATTTTTATATGTATTTTCTACATACATGTTTTTATCTTGTTATTATGTTGTTTTTATCTATATTTGTCATAGCATAAAAGTGTGTGTATATCTCTTTGAATCTGGAAAGCATTGGAGTCTTGCATTCTCCACGGGGATTGGTGGGTCTTGTGTGATGTGTATTATAAAAGGGGATTGTTTTTAAGCATGTTTTTTTGGTCTGAGGAAGCAACCAGGAGAGGTTGCGAAAGCGCTTACCCATGCAATAAAGGTTTCTGTGGAGCTTCATTTGGATTCTTACTTGAATTTTCATTGGATTTTGGCTTCTCCTTGGTTTTAGTGTTTGGAACATTTTTTCTTTTCTATTGGACTTTTGTGTTTGTTCCATCACTCAGCAAGCAGGGCTTTTCCTTTTTCATTATTGTAAGTAGAATCAAGTTAAACAGTGCACAGAACATGAGTTTGTAGAGGTGAGTTGCTTAACAGGCCATATATGCTTAGACTTATCTTATTATCTCAAATTTCATGATGGGCATGACACATCTTTGCCCCTTTTCACAGAAGGGGTATGCCTTCATGAAAACAATTTGCAAATATGTGGCTGAGTCAGAGAGCACAACCAAACAAAAGGGTAAAAAAAAAAAAAAAACTCACACAGACAAATCACTTAGAAAAAAACTACAAAAAAGACCCATCAAAGACAAATCCCCCATTTACTGGCCTGAATACATCAGTAAAGATGTAAAATAATTTGAAATTAAAATATCATGGGCATTCAGAAGCCATGTAGATGAAGCACTGACATGATTTTCATGGGCTGCTTGCATATATCCCATAGGCCTTTCACTGCAGGACATTTATGGGATTACACAGTGAAGACATTAGCTTTGCTAAGTCTTTCTTGTAATTTTTAGTAAGTCGGCACACATCAGTGGACAGAAAAAGGTATCCATCCTGCAGCTAGTGCAGAATGACAGTTCTGTTGTTTGAGGTGATTAAAAAATTCATAATATGGCTAACTTTTAATTTGCTAGTTATACACTACAGTCTTGACAACAGTTAAGTAATCTTAGAGTGATTTTTCCACTGTTTTCTAATTTTACCTTTGTACTATGGCATATGGTGCAAAAACTGCAGAAGGGCACCTTTACCCATTAGGTACCCTTTTTTTGTTGTAGTTCAACAAGAAAAACACTTTCAAAAAATACAGTTTCTACATACTAACAACGCGGATAAACAACAATACTTTAACCTTAGTGGTATAAGTGCATGAAAAATGTATGCCGCATCCATAGACTTGAATGGGTACTCGACCTCGCACATGCGAAAGTGTCCCATTAAAGTCTATGGATTCAACACTCGTTACTCCAAGGTAACCTCACAGTAGTAAATGCTAACTTTATTTAGGATGTGGTTTAATAAAAAATTTACAAAGCATTTTAAACAGTCCAAATAAATAACTATAGACAAGTATAAAAATGCATCACGGCACTTAACTCATCAAATACCGCAATGTATAGCCTAACATTGGAATATCAATTTAATGTTGACTAACAAAGGTACCTGATGGCAGCTAAGCAGAGGGACACACCTCTGGGCAGCAAGAGACAGCATGCATTCCAGTGTGAAAGCACTGAAACCTAACAGGAGTTTGAGATAGTAGGTCTAATCACACCACTGCCTGTTAAACAGTTTACCGCTGCAGACTTTACAACCACTTTACCTTGACTCGACTGAGATGTCGCACATTACGGGGAGGAAATGGTACCTTCATTATACTTTCAGACATTCACATGATGATAACTGCTCCCCTGTCACGCCTAAAAAGAACTTCTACTTCTTAAAAATGAGATAACTGCAGGACAATGAGCCTTCCATTTCATCAACAAAGGCCTCACCCTACAAGGTAAAATATCACTGTCTGTTGCACTTGTGTCTTCACTAAACCAACAAAAGCGACGAAGACATAAGCAAGTACATGCATGTCTGAAGACAAGTGATAAAAGCAAAACTGTTCATACTTACAAACTCTTTTGTGGCAGGAGACACCATAATGCTAAGGAAGCACATTGATTTATTTATTTTCTGTTCTGTTTCAACTGCTTCATTTGCATTACTTTTTTCACTAAATGATTATGTGGCATGCAGTAAAGAAAATTGTATCAGCATTACAGTCTTTGGAAACACACACTTCTTTACCATAAAGCTAAAAAGACACATTAACTTGAAAATTGCATTTTAAAAGTTCAGGTCAGGACAATCCTAGCTTGCAATAGATGCGGAAACAAAGAATTCAATCACTTCTCACAAAACTCATCACTTCACAAGACAATCTGCATAAAAAGCAGAAATGGCATGCCGATGTACCTTCTATACTGGTTGCATGTTTAAGAACTTAGTGACTGCTTAGTTTTTACATCATCTGCAGAGTTTAGTAACTCTAATGTTTATAAAGAAAAGTGACAAAGTTGTAGTGCACTGGCAGTTGTAATCCTTAATGCTAAGTCTGACTGTAACCTTAATTAACAGAGTAGCATGACATTTGAGTTCAGACAACAATAACAGTCACAGTCCACTACTATATGACCTCATCTTCCCCTGAGATGTTAATATGACATGGGCCATATGCCTGAAACACATGGTCTGGACATAAAATATGGAGTCAGTTACACAGCTTACCTATATACCAGTACAATACTCAGAGAGCACTTTAAACCATTTAATGCTCGCAGATTTATAGGAAATGTGTGCCACAGGATTAGTATTACCATTTTGTTCCTTTTACAATTATGTTACCTACATTTTTGCACGAAGATAACATCAGCCTTATATGTGCATGTGTCTGTCTCCCTTTCTTTCTATCTATATGTGTGTGTGTGTGTGTATATATGCATATCTATATATACACGTATGTAAATATATATTTCACAAAGAGCACCTCTATAACACTGTTCAAGAGGAGCCTGGACAAGTGCATGGGGCACCATACATTCTTACCGGGAATAGCACCCGCAACCCTCCTGGACATGGGCACCCATTACTAAATGCAATCTTGGGTATTAACTAACATTTCTATGGTATTAAACTGAGATGAAACGACTAGGCTTGAAATGACCTCTGGGTCGATAGCCTAATAATCCCCTAAGATCCTATGATCTTATGGCCCATGGCATGTTATATCTTATATGGAGTATGTATACACATATATACATATAGATATAAATATAAATATGCATGTGTGATATAAATATAAATATGCATGTGTGTTTTAAGATTATACTTGTATAAGCCAATAACTATTTCTAAAAATCTGAAATGTCTCAACTCTTGCCCTTCCCCCAGGCTACACCTGCAAACCCTTATTCCCACCTTCCCTTGTCTAAGAATCAAACAAAACCTTTAATTAATATTAAACAACTAAATGCACTTCCAGCGCATCTGTTGTAAGAATTTTCTGCCTGTTTTTGTAGCTGTGCATAAATAAGGCAGGCAGGTGATGTGGACCCTGCATGATTGTTATGTCTTTTTCTTCTGACACACGTTCACCTAAGAAAACAATGTTTTTCTACTTTAACATATGCCCCTGGCATGCATCCATGTTGTCCTTTGTAGAATGGGCCCTCAGACAAAAGGACATGCACCAGAATCTCTGTACTACTTAGATCATTTACCAGCTCTTAACATTCCATTTTAGTAAGATTTACTGATAGTTATCTGGGCTGTGATGTGTGCTACACTATTCAAAACCAAGATCCGTTACTACCGCTATCATTCATCTGAGTGAATTACACTATTTTGCAGACAGAACCAGGGTAACCATTTCCATCTGTGGCTGGGTTGACTGCCAAAAATCACTCATTGATGCAATGTAGGTTTTGGGACTCTTTTGGGAATTAAGATGAAACTAACAGAACTGAAAAGCGGTCCTTATGTTAAGAAAATTCTGTTTATCTTCATAATGGCGTAGATCAGACAAGGATCAATCACTCAACACATTTTTTGTGCTTTGACTTTTTTCCCTTGTCAGTCTATTTCTTGAAATGCAATGTAGCTGAGACAGAGTATCTTATTTTTACTGGAGTGCTGATTATACCATGTTTTTTTTTCAGCACGGTGAAAAAGTAAGCAAGTGCAAACATATTTGTCTAACTTGGGACTGAACAAATATAATGCTAACTGTAACGTAATTTGAAGCAATTATTTCCCACCCAAGAAAGTACACTAAACTTATGGCTGAAGTTGCCTCTTTTCATAATTATTGTTCATTCATTCATTCACTGATTTTTTGGTACCCACGTTATCCTATTTGGAACCATGAAGGAGCCACAGTGTATCCCGGAAAGCAAATACCTTAAAGCAGAGAATCATCCCTGTACAGAAAGCTAGCCCATACCAAGGATATACAGACAGATACACTCTTACACAAAGTGAATTCAACTATAGACAATTTAGGGGATCATCAGTGCCCGTATGTGCATGTCATTGAGACTGTAGGAAGACGATGAAGACATTGATGAATATCTATGTGCACAAAGGGCCATACAGACTCTATACAGAAGATGCCCTAAAAAAGAATCAAACCAGAGAACCTAAAACTTGCTAAAATCAGTCAGTATAATAGTGGTGAGACTGCTGTGCTATAGCATGTTTAAAATAAAGGGGAATTGAAAAGGAGGAGAAGAACCGATAACCAGGAGAAAAAGAAATTGTACCGTCCATGCATCAGGACTACAATTCATGCACTTGGTGTGATGTTAATTAAGCTGCATTATTAGTGAAAAAAAAAATCAGTAATTATAATACATAGTTTTTCTCATAAATAACATTTCATTTTTTTCACATTTACAAGTGTAAAAGTATCTATAAACAGAACATCCACCATTTAAAAGGGGTGTATATTTTATGATACCAGAATAACAAATGACAAGGATAAAACCACATATTGAAAATGTTAAACAGCTGCTTCTTTGCTCTGCTGCTTTGAAGTGATGCTAGCTTTTTCAGAAAAGATACATCCTGATGGTAAGGAACGCTGCATTTTTTCATATGCAGTTTTAAACCGCCCCCCCCCAGAGTAGCACTTAAAAGCGTTAACTTCCTAAGTAAGCCAGCGTCTTCCCAAATGCATTAGTACTATGACAAGGATACATACACAGCACACTTGCATGTTACTTTGACTTCCATGGGAACAGATTTGAAAGTACTTTTATAATTAACCTTTAATGGTAAAGTAAATGCAGATCAAACTGATTAGAAACTGTGCTCTCATAACCAAAACACTCCCCCACTGTTTTTTCCATGTAACCAATTGGGAAACCCTGCGATTATTTTATTATTCCTAACATGTGAATTAACCACAACATGTCATGGGATATTGCTATAACATGCATGCATTATGGCAGGCATGAAGATAACAGTTGACTCTAAGGCTGCAGACATTACTGAAGAATTGAGCTGAATACACCAAAAAGAGAATGGCAGGATTACTAATACATGCACTAAACCATAATGCACTACATTTACTTATTATGTTAGGCAATTTCTACAGCAATGAGAGGATGTGTGGTATTAAAACGTGTGTTACAAGCACTTAAAAGAATGGGTATTGCAAGTAGTTCATAGGTTGGTACTAGGCTATCAGGCCTATGGCCTATACATGCCTAGCCAAACAATTCCCCGGATATTTCTTCCCACAATATTTACTTCCCTGAACTCCTGTCTAGCAGGGTGACTGATGTAATCCCCGGGGTGAATTTGCTATCTCCCGTCCAGTCATCAAGGTTCCTCTTGAAGAGGGCCAAGGAGGCGCTCTGCTTGACATGTATGGCAGTCTATTCCAGAGTATGGGGAGTCTCTGGGTCAGGAAGCTATCCCTCCAGCATGTTTTGTTCATTTTGATGACAAGGTTTAGATCCCTAAAGCATGTGGCTCTGAGGGATTGGGATTTCTTTAAGTGGAGCATGTCCAACAGCTCAGGGTTTGACATAGCCTTGTACGTTAAGCAGAGATGGCCTCGGAGTAGATGACATGCCACAGAGTATAGCTGGAGTTTTTTTTAGACAGTCAGCATAGGGCATCTGCTTTAGGCCTGTGATTTTTTTAGTGAGGTATTTCTGTGGCCTTTCCAGCTGTTGCAGATGTCTTGTAAGGTACATACCAAATGGGACATTTTACTCTATAATGGGTCTAATGAGGGATGAGTACAGTGGGACAATGACCTCCTTTTTTCTGGATGAAAACGC
Source organism: Protopterus annectens (assembly GCF_019279795.1). NCBI lineage: Eukaryota > Metazoa > Chordata > Ceratodontiformes > Protopteridae > Protopterus > Protopterus annectens. The sequence continues at coordinate 84,037,012 of NC_056728.1, forward strand.
TTAGTGATGAGATGTGCCACATAGAAGGATTTTCTGACTGTTGTGACAATGTGGTTAATTGAAGGTGAGACCACTGTCCACCTGTGTCCCTAAGTCTCTCATCACACTTTCTGTGTTTAGTGTACTGCCACCTATGTGGTAATTCATGGGTACATGTTTTTTCCCAAAGGGGATAAAGTACAGTTGTGTACCCTTACCATAAATGTAGATGTTCGAGTGTATTCACCGTTGCAGTCATTACATTTGGGTTATCTGCTTGCAGTAGCCCTCAGTCGGCCTGATTAACAAAGTATTGGGCCCTGTATCAGTTGCTGTCCCTTCTTCCATGACATCAGGTTGTCAGGGGTATAAAACATGCAGCCAACATCATTACATCAGTTTTTCTTGCCCCAGATGTCAGGTGCCCCCCTAATGGGAAGCAATTAAATCTATAAATACAAGGATATACCTCCAACAAAAAAAGCAAATACACCAAAAAGCTTTTTCAGCATAGTAAGTGGGAGTAGAGGTATAGCCAAAAGAAGAAAAGGGGGCTGGAAGGAAGGTAACCAGGACTGCAACAGTGAATACACTCGAACATCTACATTTATGGTAAGTGTAGACAATTGTACTATGTTCTTCCTGTTTCACTGTTGCAGTCATTACATTTGGGTAGACTCCCAAAGCTAAGGTTGGGAGGAAGAATTTAAATAGAATTAGGACCAGCTATAAGGCCCTGCAAGACTGCAGTGGCAAAACCAGCTCTGGATTTAGAGAACATTGGTAAATGATAATGCTTGGTGAAAGTATGTACAGAACTCCTGGTAGCAGTTTCCAGGATGTCCCTAGTAGGAACGCCCCTAAGAAAGGCTGTAGAGGTAGATGCAGCCCTGGATGAATGGGTCTGATGCCCTGTGGGATATGTTTTCCATGGTGCTTATAGCAGAAATGAATGCAGTGGCCTATCCATTTTGAAATGGTTCGTTTTGAAATAGCTTTCCCCCTTGTCCCTGCAGCAAATGTCACCAGCAGTTGTTCAGATTTCCTTTGAGGTTTAGTACTATCCAGGTAGGATTTAAGCTGTCTGTGCACATCTAAAGAGTACAGTATCCATTCCCCTTTGTTCTGTGGGTTAGGAAAGAAAGTAGGCAAATTAATGGACTGATTACGAGCCACACTGGATACCACCTTGGGCATGAAGGAGGGACTGGTTCTGAGGGGCACCCTGTCCGTATGAAAGATGATGAAAGGTTCCACTGCCATAAGGGCCTGTAATTCAGATACCCTTCTTGCAGAAGTGATTGCTAAAAGGAAAGTTGTTTTCCAGGAAAAAAAATTAAATCTGCAGTAGCAGCTGGCCTGAAAGGAGGAAGAGTGAGTTTCTCCAAGACAAAGTTAAGATCCCAGACTGGAGTTGGAGCTCTCCTGCGTGGCCTTAAATTTTTGGCCCCTCTGAGGAACTGCTTGAGCAGTGGGTGAGAAAAGAGGGGAGGCTCTGTGCTATAATGAGCTGAAATGGCTGAGGCGTGAATTTTGAGGGAGGAGAAGGACAAGCCCTTATGAAGCATCTCAGTCAAGTATTGTAGAATCTGAGGTAAATAGGGCACTGCTGCGCTCATCCCTTGAGATTGGATCCAGGTACAAAATCTTTTCCATTTTGCAGCATAACATTTTCTAGTACTAGGCCTCCTTGCCTCTAAAATGATATCCATCACTGATTTACTGAGGGATGGTAAAGGAGAGATGAGGTAATTAGCCAGGCTGCTAGGTTCAGGGTTTGCAGCGGAGGGTGCAGAATCTGGTTCTCCTGCTGAGACAACAGGGAAGGAGTCTGAGGCAGGTGCCATGGGGCCAAGCGTGACACACTGCGCAGCAGGGGTACCAGTGCTGGCGTTGTCAGTCTGGTGCAATTAAAATCTTCCTTGGCTTGTCCTGTTTGATCTTTAGTAGTACCTTGGAGAGAAAAGGCAGAGGAGGAAAGGCATAAACTGATAGGTTTTTTCAGCTGAAGTATAGAGCATCCACTTTCCAAGCTAGCTTGTGGGGAATCCTTGTGCAAAATGTGTCCAGTTGATGGTTCTGTGAGGAGGCAAACAGGTCTATATCTGGGCTCCCCCATTTGCTTGTCAACATGTCATGTTGAAAATCCTTGGTTCCAATTTCCACTCGTGTGGGTCCATGAGGTTTCTGCTTAGTCCGTCTGCCAGTGTATTTAGTTTTCCTGGCAGGAATTGAGCTTGTAGATTCACTTGGTAGCTCAAGGCTGTGTTCCACAATGCCATGGCTAGTCTGCAGAGGGGGTAAGAATGTGTATCCCCCTGCTTGTTTATGTACCACATGACAGTGGTGTTGTCCGTCTTTACCATGAGTTGTCCTGGAAGAATGTGGTCCTTGAAGGCTGTCAGAGCATTCTGTACAGCTATTTCTTTTGATTTATGTGCAGGTGCATTTGACTTGGGTTCCATTTGCCCTGAATGCACTTCCCTGCCAGGTGAGCCCCCCATGCATAGTCTGATGCATCTGTTGCTAAGATTTGGGTGGCAGGGGGTAATGTGAATGGTAGTCCCCTGTTTTGGTGGCAGGCCTCTGCCCACCAAAGGAACTCTATGCATAGGCAAGGTATGATAGGAATCCTTGCTTCTAGATCCTGTGAATGTTGACACCATAGGCTTTTGAGATACCGTTGTAGTTTCCTCATATGCAGCCTTGCATATGGAATTAGAAGAACGCAGGAGGCCATGAACCCCAATGCTTGCAGTATTTGCCTTGCAAATAGCTGGGTTTTTGTGGCCACTTGTTTGAAGTAGGTTGTCAAATGAATCCATTTCTCTGGAGTGAGGAAAGCCATCTGAGAAGTTGTATTCAAGCTTCCTCCCAGGAATATAATTTGTTGACAGGGTATCAGGTGTGATTTCTTTTCGTTTATGGTGAATCCCAGACAAGTCAGTACCCTGTGAATAAAGCCAAAAAACACCAAATATCCAAGCCGACAGATTAAACAGACAAAAAGATGATAAAAGTTTTCTTCATTTATTAACGTGTCCTGGTACCTCGGCAATTCGCCTTCAGTGGAACATCTAACCATACCAAAACTATCTCTTTATATATCAAAGACAATTAATTCAATGATCAATTAATTTGATACAATTAATTAAAGTGCACATTTTTAAACTGCCACTCAAAATGCAATTTTTAAATTCAAATGATTACACATGAAATTCAATACAAATGCTGAAAATTGATGAAAAACATTCCTACTATTGTGCCACTATGAAATTAAATATATGCTTAAATATACTATAATTTAATACATAATTAATGGTGCAATGAAGCAAAGAAACAAAACACAAAGCTAACTAAGTTCAAACTATACTACCACTATCTAAATGCATGCCCCTCGGATATAAAGTATGATAGCTGTAAATCATTTTATGTTCCAACCTATTCAATTCTGTTTTAAAATTACCTCCCTGAAAATGTGGTCTAGCTAGCGCACTGAAAATAAACCCATTACTATTGCCATTATGCATTTTAACAAAATGTGAAGCTACGGGGCTATCCATATTACCCCTTCTGATATCCCCCAAGTGTTCAAGAATACGGATTTTAACTTTCCTTGTAGTTTGTCCCACATACCATAATGGCTTGGCACAATCACAGCCTAAGATGTAAACTACCCCTTGTGAAGAACAATTATATTTCTCAAATGCTAAATACCTTTTCCCATTACTCTTCTTTCCATGAAGGTTGCTTACCTTATCACATACAGAACATCGTCTGCAACGTTGCATGCCAACGTTCATATCAATTGCATATTCCAGCTTCCTACTTACAATTCTTTCAAATTGTTATACCTACTGTAAGAAAAACTAATATGCCTGGGAAACAGATGTCCAGTACTCAAATCATCACAAACTACATGCCAAAGCTGTTTAAGAATTTTTTCAACTACCCTTTGAATAAAGGCCAGATGATTCAAAAGAATGTCCTGGCTTTCTGCCTGAATTAGACAATCGTCCAGGTATGGGTATATTTGAATATTTCTTTGCCTGCAAAATGCAATGACTGGAGCTAAGCACCTTGTGAATACCCTGGGTGCAGTAGATAAGCCAAAGAGCAGTGCAGAGAACTGATAGTGCGTGTAGCCTGCTTTGAAGCATAGTATCTTCTGCAAGATTACCTGATTGGGATGTGCAGGTATGTTTCTTTTAAGTCTAGTGTTGCCAACCATTCATCTTTGCCTAGCATAGGAAGCAGCTGGTGAAGAGTCAGCATTTTGAATTTTGCAATCACCAGAAAGGTGTTTAGAGTAGAAAGGTCCAGGATAGGACGCCATGTATTGTCTTTTCGGAGTACCAGGAAAAGTCTCAAATAGAAACCTTTCCCTTTTCCTCTTCTGGTACTAACTGAACAGCCCCCATGTTTACAAGAGAGAGTACTTGATTTTGGGCCTCTGCCCACTGATTTGGGGGTAGATCTGGCCACCCGCTTGGTGTTGGTAATGTGTGGAAGTGAAATCTGTATCCTTGGGACACTATATTTAAAACCCATTTGTCCTGGGTAATGAGTTCTTAGTTTTTGGCCTGCAGACCAATCTTTCCTGCTAAAGAAGCATTCAGTTGGAAAGTGCTTGGAAGTTTTAAAAGCAAGTCATTGATACAGTTTTCCATAGGGGGGAGTCTTACTACTCCCAGATTTGGGTGCAGAAACCCCCCCACTGCTTTGTCTTGAGTGTCCCTTGGGACTGAAACCTGGGGTTTCTGCTGTGTCTGGGTTTGGCTTGAGAAGACCTGGAAGGGGCTGGAAAGGGACAATTTTTAGAGGGCCAGTGCCTACTAAATCTAGGAGGCTAAACTTGTAAGAAATCTTTAACAGTTTGCATAGACTTAGCTTTATCTTCCATCTTTTTAAGAACTTCCTCAGCCTTGTTGCCAAACAGGCGGTCCTGATTTAAGGGAACATCCAACAATTTAGCTTTAACATGATCTGGCAAAGATTGCTCCTTAAGCCATGCATGCCTTCTGAGCACAGACCCAATAACAGCAGCCCTGCAAGAGGCTTCTAATGAATCAAATCCACATTGCAAAGTATGTTTTCCAACCTGTTCAGCAGAATGCATTAAATCCTGTAATTCTTTATTTTCAGCACAGTCAGGAATCAACATTATTTTCTGTTTAAGCAATCCAATAATATGTTGTTGATACTTTAACATATGGAACTGGCAGTTTAAAGCCCTAATGGCCAAGGTTGCAGAAGTGTAAACCTTCTTACCCCATCTATCCAGCACCCTTGAGTCTCCATCAGAGGGGGCAGGATTTTTAGCAGTAGAAGCCTTAATGCCCTAGGGTCCCTGTGAAATAGTCTCTGGATCCGAAATAGGATTTTTAAAAAGGAACTTATGTGAATCAGGAACCCTGTAATTTCTGTCAGGTTTTCTGGGGGCAGGAGGCAAAGAATCAGGGGCCAAACTAGATTCTGAAAAGACATCATCAACAATGTCTAGTACAGGAGGTATAGCTAAAGGCCTATGCTGAGGCAGGAGTAAGAAATCCCTAAGCCTCTTTTTTGAATCAGAAAAATCCTGGCTTTCCCAGTGGAAATGCTCCCTTAGAGTATGTAAGGTCTCACCAAAAGAAAAATCCTCTGGAGGAGAAGCAGAGGGAATAGAGTCCTCTGCATCAGAATCCTCATAAGTAGAAAAGGGCAAAGCCAGATCATCAGAAGAATCAGAAAAATCAGAAAAATCAGAATCCTGGTCAGAAGATTCATAAACAACTTCAGTCCTAGGTTTCTTAGAAGGGGGAGGTTGGCTTCCCCTAATTAGAGTTATAAAATCTTCAGCCATTCTTATCATTTGTTTTTTAGGCATAGTTTGAGATTTTGGCCTAAATGAAGAAGGAGATGTCAGTTTAATATGCAAGTCCGTAGGCCTGAATACACCCTCAGAAGCCGGTGCCTGCACAGTGGCTCTGGACCCATCTAAGGTAGAGATATCCGCAGGTTCCACAGTTGAAGCATCTCGCGGCATACCGGACTCTGAATGGGTCTCAGTAGAGGCCTGCGAGTCAGAATTAGTGGGTATCAAGGGCTGCGAAAGCGCAACACTGAGTACCGGCGAACTGGCAACTGGCTTAGGAGAAGCGTAGTCAGCAGCTATGGACCTTGGCAGCCTGTCTCTGTCTTTATCTTTGCATTTTTTTGGAATCCCGGTAGTCAGATGGCTAACTGATGACATTTCTGGATAATGAAACCGCGAATTGAAATATTTAGAGGTGAAAATATACCGATGACGGATAGTGCGCTGATTAAATAAAGCACAAAACTGACAGCAAGCTATGTCATGGTCAGGGCCTAGGGAAGGAATACAGTATGAATGAAAATCTTTGTGAGGTATTTGCTTTCCACAAATAATGCAATTATTAACTTTTACTGACATTGGTTAGGAGCAAGAAAAGTTTCCCCAATGGGGTACTTAGCTTTAGTTGAAGACTTTGGTTCTGAAACTCGAAAACAACAATTTCAAGAGTCGGCCGACTGGCACGTGCGAACTGCTTCTGTTTCTGGCACTGTGCGGCAAGAAAGACTGATGTAATGGTGTCGGCTGCATGTTTTATACTACTGATGACCTGACGTCATGGAAGAAGGGACAGCAACTGACGCAGGACCCAAGACTTTGTTAATCAGGCCGACTGAGGGCTACTGCAAGCAGATAACCCAAATATAATGACTGCAACAGTGAAACACGAAGAACATCTATACATTTATTGGCATTAAGCTTGAGCCCATGGCTCTGGCACCAAGCATCTCTTTCTGTAAGGCCCTTTTGTAGAATATCCACATCATTTGGGGATTCAATAATGGCTCCCAGTTTAGTCATCTGTGAACTTTGTTAGCCAGAGTTCCTTAGTGTTGGCCTCTACTTCAAAGACGTAGATGGCAAACAAGAGTGGTCCCAGGATTGAACCCTGAGGTACTCCACTTGTCACTTGTCTGGAGATGGATTTGGAGTCGGCTACTTTTACAGTCTGGGTTCTGTCAGTAAGCCAGTTGGAAATCCATCAAGTGACGTAGAGATTTATGCCCAGCTTAGTAGGTTTATCTAAAATTCCAGAGTGGGGGATGGTGTCAAAGGCCTTGGCGAGGTCCAGATAGGCTGTGTGGACTGCCTTACCCTCATCTACAACTCTGGAGACTGATCCAAGGAAGTCAATCAGGTTGAGGAGACAAGATCATCCCTTCATGAACCCAAACTGGGTGGGATCCAGTGTTTGAAGGTTGCCAATGTCTTTGTTTATAAGTTCCATGATAATGCGTTCCATGCCCTTGCAGATCAGGCTCGTCAGACTGATGGGACGGTAGTTCCCAGGATCCAAGGTGGATCCCCCCTTGTGGAGTGGGATAACTGTAGCTGTGCGCCACTCAGTGGGCAAGAAGCCTGAGGTGAGGCTATGATTAAACATGACATTTAGGTGAGGTGCCAGTTCATTTTATAGTTCATGTAGTACACAGCCCAGGATGTCATCTGGTCCCATGGATGCTGTATTCTTAGCTTTGGAGAGTGCGGTTTCTACCGGTGTGGCTGTGATTACCGGAATTTGGCAATCTTTTGTTATTGAGATGAGCTCTTTAGGGGGTGAGAGAGAGGTGAAGTTGGCACTAAATCGATCTGCCAGGATATTGGCAATGTCATTGGGATCAGTAAATTTAATGCCATTCTGTTTTAGCTCAGAGCAGATCTGAGCATTGCCATTTAGATTCTTGACATAACTATAGAATGCCTTGTGGTTATCTTTGTAATATTTGGCAATTTTATTTTCGTAACTAGCTTTGAAGGATTTTATGAGGGATCTCAGCTTTTTACTGAGGCTGATAAGGGAGTTTTTTGCATCCTGGGATTTTCCTCTTTTCTGCAACAGTTTCTTCCTTCTGTTGTATAGTTTGTTTATGGCAGGGGACCACCAGATTGGCTTCCTTTTTTGGGAGGAGAGTGTCTTGGTTCTATTTGGGATGGCACAATTCATGCACAAGTGGATGTGCACATACAGTGGCTTAGTGTAGGATTCAGTAGTCAAACTTTCAGCTCCTGTCTGCATGGGTTTTGTCACTGTTTGTCACTTCTGACTTCAGTAGCATGAAGATGGCTTTGGAGAAGTTTTTTACAGAGGTTTCCTTACTGAGGGGTGGGGGCGGGATGTGGATGTCAAGGGTGATTTGCTTATGGTCAGACCTGACCAATGAGGGGGTGTCCACTGGTGTGGAGCATCTATCTCCCATGTTGGTAATGACCAGGTCTACGATATTGGGGCCCCTGGTGGGACAATGTATTAGCTGATCCAGGGCATTGGAATTTATGAATTCCAAGAACCGTTGGGAAAAGGTCTTGGTACCAAAGTAGTTTTCCCAGTTAATGGCAGGGTAGTTGAAATCACCCAGTATTAGGGTGTTTGGTTGTATCTTAATATTTTCCAGTATGTTTAGAAAGATACAGTGAGAATCTTGGGGCATGGTGGGGGATCTGTAGCAAGCTACAATTTGGATTGCAGTCTTACATAGTGTTAGTTGCACCTGGAGAATTTCAGATGCATTGTGTTGGGCAACTAGCCTGGAGGTGTGAATATCCTTGGTGAATATAGACACTCCTCCACCTTTAAGTTTCGGTCTTGGTTTGGTGGCAGAAAAGTGTGGTAAGATTTGTAGCCTGGTATTTCTGGGCTGCTCTCTGGAATCTTGAACCAGGTCTCAGTTACTGTACAGATATTGATGTTCTCCATTTTTAGGAGTGCCTCAAGAGTGCATTTTGAGGTTTAGACTTCTAGCATTGAGTAGCATTACCTTCAGATTTTGCATGCTTGTATCTGTTACGGTGGTGGTTTTGTCCTTTGAACCTTGCCTAAAAAAGGCACTATAGGGGTGGCAACAGCTTTAGCCAGTAACCTGAATCCCAGGAGTGACAGGTGCAGACCATCTCTGGCAAAGCATCGCGGTTTGTCGATCATGTCGTCCCAGGCATTGTAATCCTTTATGAAGTAATACGTGAGTGTGATTATCTAAGAGGTCGTATATTCAGTAAGGTATCACAACTGCAAGGTGGAATTAAGCTGGATGCAGCACTATTTAAGCATAAAGGAGGTAATGAAAGGCATACTTATCAACCTGCAGACATTGAAAATAAGATTGAAAGGGCCGTGTAAAATAGGTCCAACTAAAACTCTAGGCATCTGATTAGCACAGAATTTGAACACTGTACAGTATATAACTCTTCCTGCTTCCAACAGGAGTGTGGGGTACCACTCAGAAACACAATTTTAAAAAAGAGTGATAAAAACAATGGCAAAATAAAAGCCTGTTATCAAACAGTGTAAAATCTGTAGACTTGAATGGACTGTACAGCAAAATTCTACTACACAAAGTCATTCATTTTTCCTATTGAAAAAGGTGGATGTAAGTAGGCCGTCTTTCTTTTAATTAGTAGTGCCATTAGTATATTGATCATGCTGTTGGGTTTTCTGAGTACTAGACAGCTTCAGAAATCAAATGTCATGGGGGTGTGTTGTGTGTGAAGCTTGAAAATAGGGACATACTTTCAAAAACAGGTACATCATACACAGGTGTAAAGTGGGCCGAAAAGAGAAAATAAGGCCAGCTGAGAGGCCTGGTAGAAGGAAACAGATACTGTACAATGAGTCACAAATGTTAAGTATTAATAATTAAACTAAACTAGTTCCTCCAAGTTCTAACGCACTGAAGACAGAATCTTCCTGATTCAACTTGTCAGAATCCCAGTGTAATGAATGAAAAGCCAAAAACTACTTGTTTCTTACATGGGGAAAACCAAACCTGTACTCTCTCATTGAGGGGCAAGTCTTCCACATCCAGAAAACCTAAACATACCAACTCCAATGTCTGAAAAATGTGAGGAAAATGGGAATCCTTAAAACAAAGGAATTACTTCCAGCCAGTGAACACTTAGAAACTGCAACTGCTTTGTGGCGATTCCCTGTGGAAAAGATGCACACTTTCTCCTTAGTTTAATAAAAAAATCCCATCTGGTCATGACCGAGGGGGATATTTTCACTGATTTCTCCTCTCAGATCCTTATTTTCACATTTTCACATCATTCAAAATATGTTTACATTTTTCCTTTAGTTGTTTTTTTTTTCTTAAACTATAAATAAAGTTCTCACAGCTTAAGAGTTTCAGAAAGTGTTATAATTATCATTATTGCATAAAAATCTCTATTCTTCACACACTTGCCCTTCACTTTATTTTTCATACTAGCTTTCCCCCCTTGATTAACTATTAACACTGTTTTGTCACTTAATACATTTTCTCAGCATTGTCTAGTATTATCTTAGTGAACTCTATTTGTATTTTTCTCTCTCCACACTGGTATTGTCTACCTCACATCACCTTTTTGTTAAATGTTTTTATTATAGTCATATCACAATATCATTGTACAAGACAACAAATACATCACAGAATCATGCTACAATACCTCTGTACAAGAATAAAGTTATATCATAGTTACAGTCAAAACTTCATTTATGACATACTACAAAAGCTACATCATAAATCTTTCACGTGCATTGTGCACATGAAATTCATCTAAATTCTTTCAGGTAAATACAGCTTAGACATTTCTACACATGAAATTCTGAATTTTAAACATAACAATATTACTACAAAACTAGCAGTGGCACAGTTTTAAACTAATACAATGATCTAAGAAAATGTGACATTTGTGACAGAGCAGTAATTTTCCTGTCTTTAACAGTCAACACCAACAAAACTGTATCCACTTTAGCACTGTTCCCAGATTACAATCTCATTGTTGAACTTTATGGCACAAAACTCTAGGCATACCTTCTGTGTTTTGAAAGAGGTGAATCTGCCTGCAAACCTTTTGAAAGAACATCTACATCCCCTTCCAAAACTCTGCTGACTTCTCTTACATCCTTACCATGAGCTCCCATGTATCTATTATATCAACAAGGATACAAGAACACATAAGGCACATAATTCTAACCCTGAGTCTCTTAAGGGATGTGTTTTGGAACAACTACAAGTTGGTATAGGGGAATATGTAACTAAAAAATAAACTTCTTAAGAAGGAAACCCTCTTTACTTTAAAGTATGGTACCTTGGAGGCTTTTGGACTCAATAAGGAATGTAATTGGGGGATTATGTGATTTGATTTGAATGATTAATTGATTTATTGTTTGATGTTTTAATTAATTATGTATATTGTATTTAATTAAAATGAGTTTGTGATGTCTTTACTCTTTGAAGACTGTGTAAGCCGAGGTACTAAGTGTTTTATAAATTGCGTTTTGCTTATATCAGTGGTCTTTGTGGCATTTTTATTTCTTTGTTCCGCTTTGGTTGCATTTTATATTTTTCTGGATGGACATTGATCCTGCTAATAATCTGCCTCGTCCCTTTAGGGATGATACGATTGACGGCAGTCCAAGAACTATTCAGCAATTTATTTTACAGTTGAATGAGAGAGGCTCTAGGAATATGGAAGCAGTTGGTGTCTTAAATTTATCCGGTACTGGTAATTCGGCTGCTCATGATGCGGCTGTTCAGAGTCCAGTTACAGCTTGGGAGCGCTTCTACTTTGGCTGTTTTGTCTACAGAAGTTTTGAATTTGAGAGACAAATTGGAAAATCTTCTGCAGAAGGAGGCGAGCACTCATATCAATATTCTTTGCCTACAGCGATATGTGCAGTTAAAAGTTACTCCGAGAGGTCTGCGAGCGTGCAAAACACTCACAACCCCGTTTGAGGAGGGGAATGCTGAGGATATGAATTTTCAGAAAAGATGGGTGCAGGCAGCCCATCAGTGCTCTATAGAATGGGTGCGCATCCTGATTGAGAGGGATGAATTAAAGAAGCGAAGGCTGAAGGAAGAAATTGGAGTTGTGAGTGCTGTATTAGATAAACTTTTGACAACAGTCAAACTTACTAACATACTTGAAGAGATAAACAATAGACTTGTGGAATTTGAACAGGAGATAGTGGAATGGAAAAGTTATAAGATTAACAGGGACATTAAAGACTATAATCTTGACAAGACGTTCCTTTGGAAACGGAAATCTAGCAGGTCTTTTTTATCTAGGAGGAGGAGTAATAATGGCAGGGGTGACTATGGCCGTGGTAACAATGTTTCTGCTTCTACCTCAGTCTCTTTTGTTGCCTCTGAGGATCAGATATTATTGTAGGGGCTGAAGGTGGTGCTGAACAGTTTCCAGACCTGCCTAAAGCACAAAATCCTAAAGACTTGCAGAACCACTTTCAGAACTCAATTTCCACAAGAACTGACTTTAACAACAGAAAATGAGGCCGTAATGAATGGGGCCAGCAGAAGAGCTATAATAAGAATGGACAGTACAACAAAAGAAAATGTTGGTATTAATGAAGTTTAGAGTAATCCACATGTAGTAAATCTGTCTAATTGTGATATTCCTGATGTTATGTCTGTGCTTTATCTTGGCCTTAACTTTATACCAACTGCTTTACCGAGACTGCATGTGCTTAAAAGTGAAATTTTCTCATTTAGTAGAAAATGACATTTGATGCATTACTTTAAACAGGAGGGTGGGGATGTTTCAGATGATTGTAATGAAAGTGTAGACAGATCTATGTTTTTAGTCCCAGGAAGACTTGCTTGAGGATAGCGTTAATGCATACTGCCTACCGAATACTAATGCTATTTCTGTCAAAAGCCTACCGAATACTGATGCTATTTCTGCCAAAAGTTCTTTTATTCCCCCATTCTTGAACAATACTTTACAAGGATATTTTTCCACACTTAATTTCGAGGTAGAACAATTGTATTGGTATTGCATTAAGAATATGTCTAGTATATGCTTCAGTTTAACCAAGCTGCAATGGTTAGCCCTATTGGAATTTGGTAATGACAAAGATGGGTGGTTAAACCATCAGATAGTAATTATGTATTACACACAATATTTAGAGATGTGTTATAAACATTTAAATAATGTGGACATTTATAGGAGATGTGATGTTTCTGATTATTTTGAAGCTATTAAAGAGTATAAACTTTTGTTAGATAAATGTGTAAGGTTGGGGTATCTCACATCTAAGGATGTGGAAAAGAAGTTTGGTGTGGATAATTGTTCTATAGCAGTTTTTTACTGCCTTCCCAAGACACACAAAGGTCTTGTCAATATAAGCGGTCTTCCCACGACACACAAAGGTCTTGCCAATATAAGCGGTCGACCTACAGTTTCTGCACAGAGGTATTTTCTGAAGAATATAGGTATGTTGTTACATGAACAGCTGAAAAAAATATGTTATGAATACAGCTTCTTATATTAGGGACAGTCAGGACTTTTTGAGCAAAATAAGGGGAAAAATGTGGAATTCAGATATGTTTTGGTTATGTTTGGATGTTAAAAGTCTTTACACCAATATAAAGCATGAAATTGGCATTCAAGCTTTGTTTTATTTTTTAGGGGACTCTCCCATGTCTCATTTTTTGATTGATTTAGTTAATGTTTTGTTTGAAACATTTTTTTTTTTATGTTTAATGGAGACATTTTTCAGCAATTACAGGACACTGCCATGGGGGCGGCCTTTGCTCCCATGTATGCAAACCTAGTTATGGCCAAGCTTGAGATGATTTTGTTTATAGGCATGATTTTTTTAGATCACATTATTTTATATTTTAGGTTTATTGATGATCTTATTTTTTTATGCCAAGGAAGTCAGACAGAGGCCCTTAAGTTTGTTGATGACTTACAATCCAATACCATGGGCTTAAGTTTTGATGGTATGCAGCTTGGCCTTCGAGTGAATTTTTTGGACATAAATCTAGATGGTTTCACTACTAGTGTCCATAGCAAATTTGATCATAAAAATGTATTTTTACATGGGTGTAGTTGTCAACCCAAACATTTAGTTAAGGTATTGCTTTATAATGAATTTTTAAGAATTCATAGGCTGTGTAGCCAAAACATAATTTTTGACAGAGAAATACTGGAAGCAGAGGATATGCTTATCAAGAGATGCTATGATGCTGAATTGTTTAGTGAAGCTAAGCAAAAAATTATGGACATGAGATATCTAACAAACTCTCAGGGGGAATTTTATAATGCTTGTAAGAGTGGGGAAAAAGCATGCCAGTAATGTTATTGACAATGTGAGCCACAAAGAAGTTTTCTTTGTGACTACTTTAAATCGTATAACTGAGGAAATTGTTAAAAAGGTATGTAATTTGTGGCCTATGCTTTTAAGGGACAAAACCTTGAATTCTACACTACCTAATTTTTGTGAACTTTGCACACAAAAGAGCTACGAATTTGTCAGATATACTGGTACACTATCAATTTCATCCAGCAGATGTTAATATTAATCAGAGTGTGGATGTACACAATGGCACTGTTCCATGTGATGGCTGTTCTATCTGCCAACATATAGTGAGCTCTTTTTCCCTTATTAATGGCATTAAATTTAGAGCCAGGTACAGATACAATTGTAATACTGAGGGGGTTGTGTATATGTTGAGGTGTGCATGTAATATGTTCTATATAGGGGAAACATACAGAAGCTTCAGGGTTCGTTTACAGGAACATATTAGGGAAATAAAAAATAAGAAATTAGAGAGCCCCCTTGGTAATCATTTTATGGTGGCACATACTTCTAACCCTGAGTCTCTTAAGGGATGTGTTTTGGAACGACTACAAGTTGGTATAGTGGAAAGTGTGACTTTAAAAAATAAACTTCTTAAGAAGGAAACCCTCCTTATTTTAAAGTATGGTACCTTGGAGCCTTTTGGACTCAGTGAGGAATGTAACTGGAAATATGTAATTTGAATTGAATGATTAATTGATTTATTGTTTGATGTTTTAATTAATTATGTACATTGTATTTAAGTAAAATGAGTTTGTGATGTCTTTACTCTTTAAAGGCTGCGTAAGCCGAGGCACTAAGTATTTTATAAATTGCGATTTGCTTATATCAGTGGTCTTTGTGGTATTTTTATTTCTTTGTTCTGCTTTGGTTGCATTTTATAAGGAAATACAAGAAACTGGGGGAGGGGGGGTACAGTTGTGTCAGAAGAACTTTCCACAGATATGCTTGCCTATGAGACCCCCCCCCCCCCACACACACACACAAACCTACTTACTGCTAACACAACCTGCCCATGCTCATCTTCTGTAATAAATATTTCCATGGCCTATGCTACTGTTTAATCCAAAACTGATGAATTTAAATCTTTCAAGCCCTATTAGATTCCAATCTAATTTCATGTGCAATCTCTTCCTGTCAATTTTACCTGCTACAACATTTATCTCTTTGATAATTTGCCAGGGGCCATAGTCAATATTTCTTCTGCACTGAATGTCATAACTGGAGATATTTAGTTTATGGCTAGATTTATTTGTCTATTTACTGTCTCACTTTAAAGCCACTATTAGCATTACCCTCCATGATCCTCACCTGCATAACAAGACACAGGCGGAACAAAATATATGCTAACATTTTGAAACAAGCTCAGACACATGACCCAGCCAAGGTAATTATTTATAAAAGTGTAAATGCCTCCAACGTAGGGGGTAAACTGCAAATGACCTCCAAAGTAGGGGGTAAAAGCTCCACTCTCAAAACCCAATGCATAATTAAGGTGTCTGAGTCTACACTCTGCCAGACTGGAACACGTACAAGTCTCTAAAAAAAGTCTTCCATATGTGGCTTATCAGCAATCCTCATACACATCTGACTTTCAACAGAACATTGCAATATGTGCTGATTTTACTGTCTGCTTGAACCAAACACCCTTGGGAACACGGGTTGAACTTGGTTAGGCTTGTAAGGGTCCTAGGGCGATTAGCCTAGAACATGGCTACAGCAGATACAGACATTAGGCAATGCTACATTATATTTCATCATGTTCCAAGTTACACGAGGTAACATTTCTGTGACTACACTAATTAACTGTCAGCATCCTGTACAATGACCTCAGTTTTCATTCTGTGCTGGGTACACAAACAACTTATGTGCAGATTCTTTGCCGCTTAAATACAATGGGATCCCTCACAAGTATGCACCTCATTTATGAGCACTTCACACAAGTGCAAGCACAAAAGAGAACACTTCCAAAGGTGAACAGCATTCTTAAATAAAAAGGGAACAGGAAAAATAGCATTTTTGTGGGTGGCAGTCCCCCATGTTCCCTCCACACCCTCAGTATTTACATATACCAAATCTAAGGTTGCACCATCATGGAAGAAGGGGGAAATTACTGATATAATAGCAATTCATTTTCCGAGGCAAAAAGCCAGCTAGAGGCACACTAGTGATTGCAGAAATGCCCTATTAATAAATTATAGGACTATCTTCACCAGCAACTGAAATCCCACTTTGTTCGATTCCCCCCTCACTTGTATATTGTAAGCAAAGAAACAAAACATCAGCTTCTGTTAAATCATGTACTAAAATGTCTCAGATACTCCCCAAATGCTCATTTCCTGCAGGCAACAATCACAGACTACCCCTTCAGCAATGACTTCTGACATAGAGCAAAGAGAGAAGAAAAGGGAGGGGTGATGGAAGAGGAAGGGAATAAAGAAAGTAAGACTTTTCAGTGATTGGGGAGAGAAAGATAAAGTCATATAGATTGGAGGGAGGGCAGAACATATATTTTTCAAACAAGGCACCCCACTTGGAGACAGCCTGCCACCCAGGCAGCTGTCATCCCTCTTTCTTTCTATTCATAAAAAATGAAATTAGCTATCAAGGGTCAAGACAATCCTGTTGCTATTGAGCTATCCACCTTTACCACACAACATGTACACATTATTTGCAACCCTCCATGTCTCTTCTGAGTAAAACTGGTACCCAATTCTGTAAAAATGAAATGGCATCCTTTACCTTCCATGTTATCAGGAATGCCGAAAATACAAAAGCCTGAACATCTTCCTCTGTACTGTAAATCGCCTACCTTTATCCAAAGTTGAAACATTTGCATCAGTAAATAACTGTTCTGCATTTCTAACATCACTTCTGTCTGCCTGACCCTTTTCCTAGAGCTCTTTTTGCTGCTTGCAAGAGAAGTTTTTGAATTCTCATAACACTCACTTCATACCTGCTTTAGGGAGCTCACCATGAATGCAGTAACTAGGTTTAGCTTGGTTCCATGTCCCATCATGACCTCTCGCAGCTAAACTCTGATTAGTAAGTTCAAACTGACCAGCTGACGTCAGCTCATTGTGGATTGTTTGGCTTCCAGACAGTGTTTTTTTTTTTTGTTATTCCAGAAAGTGAGTTTTCTGTCATTAATGCACACCTGAAGCTGCAATCAGATACTACGTTTGGGAAAATTTAGTTTACGTTATGAAGTTTGAAGACATGCTTTTTAAACTAGTTCAAACTGAAATCTGAGGACACAAGCTCCCAGGAAGTCACTAATCACCCAGTTTGTCATTTATTTATTTAATTATTTATCTTCGTTTATCAGAAAAGTGCGACTGGGATAAACCCTTTTTCAAAGGAGGCCCAAGTAGAAAACATCCACATTTAATACCAGTTTTGACTTATACATAATATTTAGTTACATGATATCAGAAGGAATACAAAATATAGCCAGGTGTACATTCATAAGACAGGAAAAATGTACAATTGCTTACATAAACATCATTTAGAAAGACAGCATGTACATAGCTTGCATAGGTATATGCAGTGTTAAATGCTCATTAGAAATAGACACAGGTTTACATAAAAGAAAGAGAGCTATAACACTGAAAAGATGCCTGCAATTTCTAGCAAATTAAAATAATGAATTAAAATAATGAAAAAAGAGGCACTTAACAATGGAAATATTAGAAAGGAGAAGGTGATTCATAACAAAATATAGTATGATATGTCAGTAGAAGAGCAACTACAAATACATCTGTGATGTCCTTCCTCTGGGCCAGTAATCCAGGAACATCAATCCTCATCACTGACACCAGTGAGGGATGTTCACATGGAACAAAAACCGACACACACAGTATTTACAGATGCATCTCTCTGCATTAAGCACAATTTCCCTTAAGAGCACACAAGGAACACACTCCCGGTCTGGGGCTGGGTTTCCTCTCTCTCTCACCAGGCCCCAACTAAGACTCCACACTGACCACAGCTGTGGAGTTGTGTCATCAGCCAAGTGTTCCAAGCCAAGTACTCTTAACACCCTCCGTGGGAAACCTGTGTTCTGTGTCCCTGCTCCAAGTAGCTGACACGCGCACACACACACACACACACACACACACACACACACACACACACAAACCTGGGAAAGGCTGGCACAGATTTACCTGCTATGCCCCCTCTGCCCACACTAAGCGGTAGATACTGCCACCAGAACACTTCAAAGCCAGCTACTCTAAAGCACTTACCAGGGTATCCAATTAAACTTAGAAAAATTAGTACTAATATAAATGGTAGTGTTTGACCAATGCAGCAAGGCTCTCAGGAGCAGGCACAGTGCTCCCAAATAAATATAAGTACTCTCAAAGGTTAAAATATACTATAAAAGACCAGCCACAATGAAAAGTTTAAATATATTTAATAATAAAAGAACATGGCAATACTAAATATCTATTTACAATAAACACGAAAGTTTCAATCACAGGAAATTTTAAAAATAACAAAGATGGAAAGGTTCACACAAATACACAAAAACAATACTTAACTAATCTCACTCTATTTTCCTGACTGATCTAAAGAATTACTGTTCCCTAGTTCATTTGTTAGAGCAAGGCAAGATGAAGTGAGTGAGTGATCCTTCTTTGTCAGGTTTTAAAAACAGACTGCCCTGAGACTTCTGTCTAATCTAGCATTAAAACATCATTTCAGTGCTGGATTACAGCATGACATAACACACATCTTGTCATTTGACTTCTAGTTCCCGCATTACCCCCTTTACTAGCAAATGAACCAGAATCTAGCACATATGTGTCATAATACACACATACACATGCTGTGCTAAGATGTCTTATAGTGTCTCGAAGTTATAAAACCATTTTAAAAACTTCCACTCTTCCAGTGTAGCAATTAGTTCACCCATAAGGACAATACAGTAGGATTCCTAGTCTTGGTTTTCATGGACATTTTGTCTCTGGCAACAATCAGAACTGTAAGATACAATATTTATGGCCTAAACCAGGTAATTTAATTTCAGACTAGCTTTCAAAGTTAGCAAGACTGAGATTAACCTCTTCTCTTGCAGTATCCTCTGTTACAATATATTAATTTCAACAGTTACAATATAGTCTGACATATAGGTGTACTTCTTTTCTGTCCAGCAGGACCCACTGTTGGCACAATTTTTAACACAAGCAGCTTTACAAATAAATGTTCAACACAAGCACTTATACAAATCATTTAATGTACAAATGACATATAATTCTTTACAAAACTCCAGCTAGCTATGCTGGCATATGTTACACATCCACTGGCCTACTTCTCCTGGCATAGCTGGCAATACCTCACATAATCACAATATTGTTACATTTAAGACTGAGAAGTAAAATAATTATGAAAGTGAGAAAGGTTGGGATTACTTGCACTGTTATAAGGAGTATTAGTTTTGGAGAGATGAGAAGAAACAAACTGTGACAAAGGGGAATCATTGAGATAGTGATTGATCTAAGTAGAGAGAAGAAGAGATTGAGTCTTGTCCCTTAGAGTCTCTGATTGATATAATTTATGTAAATAATTGTTTCATTGACTATTATCCTCATTTATTGACACTTCTGACTTATTTCTTTATTATAGCACACACTACAATGAATCTGGTTCTTAAATCCTTCTATATCACAAAAAAATGTCTTTTGAACATTACTTTGTAGTCTATTGCTTATACTTATCCAATGTCTTTAATTCATTAGTTCATTTACTTCAATATCTTCATTCACCCATCTTGATGTTAACCGTCTATATGTCACCTTTACTGTCATATTTTATACCTCATCATTGTTATCAAGTATACAGTAAGGGCTTTTGAATGGGGAAGCTTTATCCCATCTCTTAAGCTCCTAAGAAATGTCTTGAAACAAGACCCTTATATAATGAGTGGGACTAAAATTAGGTTTGATACATGGATGTCAGGAAATCTCAAGAGTTTGACGTTTGAATGACAGTATTAATGTGAAACTTTTTTTAAGAGCAAAAAGGCTAAAAGTAAAATACTAAAATGTTTTTCAGATTTTAATTGTGTATATATTGATTATATATTTTATAGTATTGGTAGTAATATTTTTAATTAGTAATTAGGTTGATTGTTATGTTAATTAAAGTGGTGATAGATTGTTTTTAAAGGGTGTGTACTTCATAGTGAATTGTTTTCTGAAGAAGTCTGTGGATGAAAGTGTATTAAAAGTGTTGGATGCTAAAGTATTGTTTTGGCTATTGTTTGCTGTTCCCTATGTGGCTACCATAGTTTTTGTTTGCAATTTCATATTTTTACTTTTGTGCAGTTTGGATTGTGTTTTTAGTTGTTTTTTTATTTACCACATGATGGCCATGGGCAATGGAGATGAAATGTTTAACTTGACCTTGCATTCTGTACATGAAAGTCAGGACAATTTATTAAAGACTTTGATTTCTGCTGTGGATGGAGTTCACAGGACTTTAAATGTTTTGGTAGCTCAGCAAAAAGTAGCAAGCAATACTCAACATACTGGTGAATCCACTAGTTTGAACAGTTCAGATGACGCTATCCGATCAGTGATTAATGTTGGCTCTAATCAGTCATCCCTGGGGCATTTTACTATGAATCAACTAGTTAAGACTGCAGTTTCCTTGTTAAATTGGAATTATGATCCATTTTTGAATGCTGAGCAGGATTTAGCCAAAAAATTAAGGCATCTGACTTTAAAGAACATTTAATTGATCTTGAGAAGTGTCTGAAAAAGTTTAGGGCACTAGTGATTGAGAATAAATACTTTGAACATTATATCTCTTTAAACATTGTACCCAAAGGATTGTGATTATTTAAGTGCCCAAATGGTGTTAACCAACAAGATGATTTTTACAAAAAGCTGGTTGAGTTTTGTTTAATTCAACCAGCTTGCAGTTGATGAATCTTCTTATTAAAAACAACCTTAATATTATGGGTTAAGTTAAAGAAAAAATCCTCTCGATAGGTTAGTTACCGAGATTCTAACCTGTGCACTGCATTTATAAGTAGAGTATGAAGATTTTACTGCCACTGTGGAGAATTTCGAAAAAATTACTGTGAAGAAAAAGTTTAAAAAGCTTCAACATGATAAACTGGCTTCTTTGAATAAGACTGCTTACACAAAAATAACTAATAAATTTAATAACAAGTCCGATGTTAATTTTAAAACTGACAAGGCTCCTTTAAATAGTAAAGGAAGCTATGCAATTGTGACCAATAGTAAAGGAAGTTACTGAAACTTTAGAAAGAGATGACGTCAACCCATTTGATTTCACTGAAGTTGCTTCCACAGATGAGACACAAGAGATTTCTGAAGCTAACAACAAACTAGATAAACAATATGAAGGAAATTCAAAAAACTTAATAGAGAAATACAACATAAAAACTTTTTCTACAAAGCGGAAGGTGAGAGGACGTTAAAATTTAGTCACTTTTGTTCAGGATACAAACCAGTAATGTATGATGTGAATACAGTAAATCTATCAGACTTTTGTTTGAATGATGAACATGTAAGACTTTTAAAATTAGGTTTTAATTTTGTACCTAGTCACAGGACTGATACTGTTGATACCATTTTACAGTTAAAGCTTTTCACATGCAAACTTAATTTAAATTACTTGTTTAAAGACATTGTTTCAAGTGATGAATTAAGAAAACTGTCCATTTGCAATCCCACTTTAAATTATACAATAAAATCGTTTGAGGAAATTTGCGAGAAGGAACTTAGGGAGTTATTAAGTAAGAAAAACACATGTAAATATTTAAATTTGTTGAAAGATGATTTAAAGGCATTATCTGTACTGAAGTCTAAGACAGGCCTACGTTTTATGAAAGCTGATAAGGGGGGGGGGTTATTAATCATGGATGAAATTAAATGCAAATATGCTATGAATACTATGTTAAGAAATACTGATGAATATATGGAGGTTAGCAATGAAGAGATATACAAAATTTAAAGGTTTACTGGAACTCTTTTATAGGAGTTATTGATGAATGGAGACATAAAGAAAGGTTTATATGAATTTATTCACATTGAGGAATCTAAGATCGGTGCCATTTTTGGAATACCCAAGTTACACAAGGATCCAACTGTATCCACTCCTAATAATATTTGTGAGGGAACTGCATTGTTCTTAGACACACTTTTGAATCCCTTAGTTCAGGGGCTTCAATCATATATAAAGGATTCAAGGGCTCTATTAGCAAAACTGAGGCAATTTCATCAACAATATGATTATAGTTTTGACAACATTAATTTTTCAACAGTGGATGTTTGCTCATTATTTACCAGTATACCACATGACAAGGGTGTAGAAGCATTAAGGTTGTTTTTGACTAAATATACTACCTTTTCTAGCGATAAAGTTTCCTTAAGTTTATTTATGGAAACTATTTTATCATATACCAAGGATCTATGTAGAATAATCAATAATTCTTCTTATAAGGCTATGCCAAAATTCATATTCTAGCTATTTTATTTCAATTTGTATATAATAATACTAATATGAAGAATATTATCTCTCTTTTATATGGTGAATTAATAACTTATAAAACAACACCAAAACCAACATATTGGCAATATATTAGTAAAGGACAATCTTTAAATTTAACACCAGAAAATAAGTTAAATGTATTACTCTCTGTCACACTGACATTCACAATACTGGAAAATATTCAATTGGAATTTCCTACATAGATCCTACATAACATCTGATAAAATTGCAAAAATTAGCTCTTCCAGAAATGTGACATGTTGGAGATGTGTACAGAACATAAAAGCTGATTGGTCTTATATTTTTTATGACTGTACTGCTATTAAAACATATTGGTCTGGTATTAATAATTTTCTGCAGGTTTTATTTACAGACTCTTACATTCTATCTAAAGCTTTAATTTTATTAAATCTAAACAAAAGCATCTACCTGAATAAAACAAGCTTGTATTTACTCTGGACAATACTAGCTATAGCCAGAAAACACACAGCCAGGGAGTGGAATTCCAATGTTATACCTACAATGAAAGACTTTTCAACTCTGTTAAAGGAAATGGCATTAATGAAAATCAAGACTAAGGAAATCAGAATTTTCCCGACACCATTAGTCAACAACCCATGAAGAAAAGTTTTATTATTGATTGATATACTACAACTGGACTCAGTCGCTTCCTAATATTCTTGCAAAAGGACAGATATTCTTTTTTGCTTCATAATATACTGATTTTCTTTATGTCAGGCTGAATGAAAATATTGTATATAGTTATTCAAATTGAGTTTACATTAAAATGTATGTATCTCAACATAATTTTGTTTGAAAATAAAAACTATTTGAGTAAAAAAAAAAAAAAACTATTTTAGAGAACAATTATTTCATATTTGACAAGAAGACTTTTAAACAAGTTTGGGGGTAGCCATGGGTCCTCTGTAGCTCCCTCATTTGCAGACCTAGTTTTAGGATGGTGGGAGCATGAATTATTGCTTTTTTAAGTGCAAAAAGACAAAGTCAAATATTAAAAAGCTTTTTAGATTTTAATTGCATATATATATATATATATATATATATATATATATATATATATATTATAAAACTTATTGTATTGGTAGTACTGTTTTTAATTAGTTAGTAATCAGGCTGATTATGTTAATTAAAGTGGTGATTGTATTTAAAGGGTGTGTACTTCATTGTGAATTATTTTCTGAAGAAATCTGTGGACGAAAGCATATTAAAAGTGTTGGACGCTAAAGTATTGTTTTGGCTATTGTTTTCCGTTCTCAGTGTGGCTACGATGGTTTTTGTTTGCAGTTTCTTATTTTGACTTTTGTGCAGTCTGAGTTGTGTTTTAGTTTAAGGTGAATGTCTTGACAAGCACAGTGTGGTGATTAAGACTGGAGACTGAGTCCTAACATTTTATAACACAAGGAGTTTCAGCTACTGTTTCTGAGAGTTTTGCCCAGTGTTGAAACACTGAGAACAAGCAGAAGTAGCCTTATTGAAGCTGTTTCTTATAGTGAGGTTCTTATAGGCATGAATCTTCCTATCATAAGGTTATTTTTTGCAAGAAAAGGAATGCACTGATGATTTCTGGTAAAAACATCATGCAAACATCTTGCCAAAAAACACTTTTTAAGTGTTTTTGCAGGGAGAAACTTCCCTGCACCCCCCCCCCGTGTGTGTGTGTGGGGGGGGGGGGGGTGCAAGTCTCCCATACCCTCGAACCACAAGTCTCAACCTCTTAGAACAAGAAATATGGATAAAGTCATGAATAATGTGGGACAAAGGTCCACAAATAGCAACATATTTTAAACATTGCACTTATAAATTTAGAAAGAGACTAGAATAACATGATTTGTGTTAGCATGCATGCTCTGAAATGTCACTTTTTGGTGATTCAGTCCTTAGTGATTTACCAGAAAAACACAACTTTTATGAAGAGTACACCAAAAATATGAGGTGAAAATCTGGACAGTTGTTAAGTATGCCCTGATCCTATATAGATACATATATATATATATATATATATATATATATATATATATATATATACATACATACATACATTTGTGTGTATAAATATATATATAGATGCAGATATCTAGCTATACATATATATTTACATATACACACATACACACACACACACGCACCAAGTCTTAGATTGCACTTGCACACAAAAGGAGAAAATTCCCCATAAAGGGTATCATTTCTGGCATAACTTGCCAACAGTGATTTTTTATAGAACTCTCATCATCAGTGAGTTGTAGCTCAGGCAGTGGAAGCTCAAGAGTTCAAGCTTCACTGCCAGTAGGAGAACCTTTTTCTTGTTATCTTTATGGCAAAGTCCTCTATTGTTTTATTTATGAATTTTACTGTCCCTGACACATGACCAGAGAGTTGTAAAGGTTAATGGATCATGTGGAACAGCTCTGGAGAAGATATGTGGTTTTAGAAAGACCATTAGGTAACAATGCAGCTTATAAAGCCATAACCAGAGTAGTGTCCTTTGCTTAGTATTAACTGGTTATAGATTATCAAAGTATTAACTGGTTATAGATTATCAAAACTTCATTCTCTATGCATTTTGTCTAAGACCTTTTGAATTTTCATTATATTTCCATTTTTTGCACCCACACCACATTACAGTTGTATTATTTATGAGCTTGCTTGGACTTTATTCTTTAGGAAAACAGCATTTGTTTTGGGCTTATATAATCTAATGGCTATGGCAATAGTTTATTATAATTTAACTGGCTGCCACTGCACAATTTCTTAAACATTATAAGCTTTTTTGGCATAATTTTCCTGGTCAGCAGGTCACATTCATAACTGTGGATTCCTACCCGCTCATATCTGTTTTTGTATTTAGGGGTTTCATTGTTCTGTCAAGCTGTTCAGTGCTTAGGATTAATCACTTTAACATTCTTAAAAATGAAAATATATTTGTTTTTGTTTTGAGTCAAGTTTAGTTAATTGTCATGTGCAAATGCATTCACCTTTTAGCATGAGGCAAAAGCTCAATCCTATTTCTAGGCCTTCAAAAATTCTCGAGCATCTGAAAAATACTACTGAAAATGCCACTTCAATCAAATACCAAGGGATTTGGATTGGCCCCTTCGTAAATGTCCACCTCCACCTGAACTATATACACAAAAAATATTTTACTTATAAAAATAATTTATAGAGTAGAGTTGATTTACATTTCAGATGCACATTGAATGTCTATGTACACATTATTTAAAAAATGTAGACAAACCATACATATTGCAGTATCATAACTACCTTCATCAATAAATTACGTATAAAATCACATTTTCTAATTCTGAAGACAGCAGATCTATTTAACAAAGCAAGACAGTAGCAGAAAACTATTGAGTCTTCAGCTTGGGGTTGTTACAGTGAAAACAGAGAAAATCATTAACTAAGTATTTTTCCCCCGTTATCTACCTCTGACTTAAGATCCATAACATGCTCTCACCCTAGCAATCGCAATATCTTCTTCTCCCCATGGACATATCACCAAGTGTCACTTTCTGGGGTGGGTCTCACAACTTTGAAGGTCCCTCTAAAGGTGAAAATGTCTAAGGGACTAAGCTATGAAGCCTTCAAGATTATGTCCTCATAACTGCAGAATGGAGCAGACATGCTGCTGCTATTACACTGTGGTCAAATGTGTGCTTTTTCTTAAGATTTACTATTGCCTGTCTGCAGGGCTTATGTCATTTGGTGGGTGTTTTTCTTTGAAGGTTCCATTAGGTAGATTACCCTACATAGTAGTGCACCCCTGATTTGACAAACAACATTAACATGCCGCACCTGCCTCTATCTCCTGTCCCAGTATCATCACTACATCTTGTGATATGGGTGCACACACCCATCCTGTTTCCAGACCCTCCTCCTAAAGAAGGCAAGAAGGCATTGCTTCATCAGTCCTCATTCTCATACGTTCAGAGATTAGTACAAGTCTAACTGCCCTTGTGGGCCATTTTAAGCCTAACAATTACCCAATGTGAGAATCAAGTCCTGTACCTTGTATCTGTAAGGCAAACACCTTAACCATTATGTCTCATGTCATCAACGCCTGCAGTGTTTGTTTTATTATTTGAACCTGAATCATTTGGGGCATAGTTAGGACTTCATCCCTCATGGATAAAGATGATTCAGGAGAAGTCAGAAATATATATATGGTCTGCGGAAAATGCTGCAAAGAGATAGGCTAAAAGGCTGCAATATGCATTGCTATGAAAAAGAAGGTGGACTGAATGCTTTCTCAGACTTACAGAAGACTTCATATTACAAAAATTAAATATTTGAGAACAAGCTAGCATAGTTTGGAGATACAGAGTGGCAGATCAGGGAAAATACAAGGAAGTATTATTCTATGGAAAGGATGGTGGACCACTGTTTCAAGACATTATAGATAGGTAACTTTATTATAAACAGAACTTAAATTCAAAAAATGAGTGGGTCAGATACAAGGCCTCTTATGAGAAGTTGTTGGATAAATAAGGCCATTCAAATTACTGAATAAATACTTAGTAGGGTAGTCAGGTCATGTGGTTCTTTCCTCATGATGACCATCTAAGTCATACCCTCCAGGCCACTCCACTGACCTAATTATTCCCATTCATTCCTTCAACATTTAAGTGAACCAACTTTGATTAATCATCTGCATGTTAAGGATCAGGTCCTCCTTACCTGTTTCCTCCCCACAGTGGCTTGCGAGCTCTCCCCAGTGGGTCAGAAAGTATCCTACCACACATCCCAGCTTCTTGTTAAGAGGTGCACAACTGCAGAGGGGGCCTTGCTATGGAAGATAAATCTGTAATCTTGCAGGTGCTGCCAATGAGCAAGTCAACATCCCATTCTCCCCCCATGATAAATGAGCTGGGATCAGTCACTTATTCCCATACTCTGACTGCCAAGGTCCTCTGTTGTCAAACACAGGTCATCAGAAGAGCAGCTGGAGCTTCATCCCTTACGCAAGGGTCTTTGAGGTCTATTCCTACAAAATTCTACTCCAGGTTCTAGCCCTTCCCTGGGACAGAGAAACATATTTATATATTTAAATATTACATATTATGCATAACTGCAAAGACTTATTGGTACTTTGGGTGCATCCTACATATTTCCTCATATTTTGTAATAATATACTTTTCTCTTCAGTACAGCTTACTGCTACAACTGAGAATCTGTACAATTTTTTATGTCTTAATGCAAGGATGTATTTAATACAAATAACTGCTGTCTTTGCAGTGGCAAATTTGCTTTCTTTTCCATTAGTCACCGCCTACTCCTTTTCCTCATAATGACTTGATTTGGCCACTGTGAATTTCTGCAAAAACATTTCTGAAATCCAGAATTATAACTTTTGTATGGCTATTCTCTTACAGTTTTGGTTTTGATCAGTATAAACAATGAGCAAGAATTGCTTGTTTCTTGATTCTTTCAGTGTTCATACCAATGTCTAAGAGGATCCTCCTCTGTTATGTTTCTAGCTCGAAATGCACAAAATACATGAGAAAATGTCAGGATGATTGATTGCAATTCAATCTGCACTGAAGTAGAGTTAATTATCACTCAAGTTCAGCCATTTTAAAGATTCTGTCTTTCACTGTGCCCGATTGTATTTACCTCATGCTTTTGCCTGTTCCTTGTACTTTTTTGATTTTCTGGTAAATCGCTGAAGATTACAATGCATGAATGGAGACCATTCAGACAATAATGCCAACCAAACTTTATAGTTTCCTACTTGTGTTATGTACTGTTCAGAAAATGCATGTTAAAGCAAAACACGTTGTTGCAGGCAATCAGGCACAGCCTCATGAAGCAGCTGTCATCATGTCAACAATAAATTAAAACTGTAAGCAAAAATTAAAAAAAAAAAATTTGGAATCAAGGGGCCACTCGAAAATTCATGGCACCCCATTATTTTGCCCTCAGAATCCAGTAAAAACCGAGGAATTCTGTACGGTTGAGAGGTATGGTAGGAACAGAAAATTAGGGGAATCATAATCAGGTGAAAAAAGGCAATGCAACATGCTCTCTCATACTTACCTTTATCAGAAAATCCCACGTATCCCTTTGTCAGAAGAAATATACTTATAAAAAATAGCAGCATTATAGTCATGAAAATCTCTTGTAGAAAAGTGTCATCCTCTGACTTCTTTCTTACACTGCTCCCTCGTTTGTGTTTTGGTTTACATCTTTACTGATTGATTTATTTATTTATAGCTGTATTATTCTACCCTAGAAATAGAGCACATGTCTCAACTGTCCAGATTTTTACCAAAGGCCCAAATGTTTGCCTTATATTTTTAGTCTGTTCCTTGTAAAATTTGGGTTTTTCTAGCAAATCTTTGAGGATTGAAGCCACTAAATAATGGCATACCTTTGAGTTTCAGGCTTCGTATCCTTAAGAAAATGTATTCTAATTTTAAGCCTGTTATCCTAGCAACTTTCCAAGTTAAGAAGCACAATATTGAAAATCAATAATGGATTTGTGGACTTTGTCCACTCATTATTTTTTGGCATTTTCCAGATTTCTTGTGCTTAAAGGTTGGAGGGTCGGTAACTTTAAGGAAATTATATGTTTTATTTATACTAAGCAGATGAGGGTAATCGGAGATGCATCAATTTTTCTCAGTTTACCTCTGTGTCCATCTTAACTCTACCTCTATTAAATTTGTCAGTACAATGAGCCATAGGGGCCTAGGCTATACTGCTGACAAATAATGGGCAAAAAAAGAAAAACAATAAGGGTTAAAGCAGGGTGCCAAAAACAGAAACTCATCACTGCTTTCTGGGGGTGCAAAAACCTCAACACTCTCCATGCTAGGTCTGGCCCCCTCCATGTCCTGTTTGATTTAACAAGCCTTGATGCTGCTCAACCTTGAAAGAGGGCAATTCATCTTAATAGTTTCCTTGAACATCTTGTATATTAGTCTATACTGTCATTTCAGTCACATGGTTATCAGATGAAGATCTTTCTCTTGGCTCACAGCCATCTCATATCAGCAGCAGTTCAAGATGAAAATATATAACACAATATAATCCCCACTCAGTTTAATTCCTACTTTATACAATCAATATTATCTCTCTTAGACACTAATTCATATGCCATCTCTCTAGCCTGTCCAATCAAAACCATCCACAGCTTTTCAGTTTTAGTCCAGTACCTTCCTCACTCATAATGAAGTTGCTCCTTAAACTAAAAACTACTTCTGTAGCTGTAGACCAACTATCACCAGACTACCTAAAAATGGCTGCAGACATCATAGCCTTTCCTGTGTCCACTAATTAATAGGTCCATAGCAGAAAGATACGTACCATCTCTGTGGAAAAATCGATCATACCACTGCACAAAGGTGGCACATCTACAGAGTTTAATAACTATAGTACAATAGTGATCCTCTCCCACCTTATTAGAGAAATGCATCCATATGCAGCTGATGCAATACCTAACCTCAAATAACCTGCTGTTAGAAACACAACATGGCTTTAGGCCCCAGCACAGCACCACTACTGCTCTACTATATTTTACCAATATAACAAACTGACATAGAAACAATGGTCTGCTTATGTTCTTAGACTTGGCATTTGATACTGTCTCGTATCAGCAACTGCTCGATCAACTCCCCTCAATGGGACTTTCACAGTACTCCTTGTTGTGGTTTCTTAGTTAACTATCTGGAAGGCAACAAGCCATTAAATGGCAGCAAACCTACTCATCCTTTCAACCAATTACTGCAGGTATCCCTGAGGGCTCTGTCCTGGGTCCTCTACTATTTAATATATTTATTAATGACTTCTACACCTATACTCACCATGCTAGACTACTTCAGTATGCAGATAACTCAGCATTAATATGTGTGGCCTCAACGATAAATAAGCTCCAAGACATTACCCAAAAATCTCTCTCCTCTGTAGAAACTCAGCTCAAAGTATCAAACCTCCTACTCAGCCCCAAGAAAACTAAGTTAATGCTTTTCACCTACTATCTTATAGGCTGCTCCTATCCTAATAAACCTAAACAATACTCAATAAAAGAAACTTGTTTCCTGCTAAAATAAAATAGCTAGATTTGCCATCAGTTTCTCTCACAGGATCTACCATTATCTTAGTTTAAAGCAATTAAACTGGCTTGAACTGCACCACTGTCTCACATATTAACAACTGACTACAGCACACAAACATATTCATCATCCAGAAAAATGCCCTGCACTACAAAACTTACTGCTACCCTACTGTCCAGCAAGGGGCATCTGTTTTAGAGTCAAATTCTTACTACTTACAAGTAAGTCAAGTAATGTTGCCAGAGACTTGCTGTACTCCTAATACATTGCTAAACTCTGGAATAGTATCCCCATGCAAATAAAAACAGTCAGTAGTTTTAAACCACTGCTTAAACAACATCATAACCAATCCTGGATGTGTACATGCTCATCAGAGGGCTAAAACTTTTCCCCTGTACAATACTATTCAAACACTCTCCTTAAACATAACATTCTCAACCTCTTACTGAAATGACAAAACAATTTTTATACAGAACTGTCTGTACAATTCACTGACTTGCATGCTTTCTCTATAGTAACTTCCACTTCTGTAAAATATTAGAATGTTTACGTATATATTTAACTACTATGTATAAATGCAAATAGAAATGTAACTACTGTTTATGTATAAATGTAAACAGAAATGTAACTACTGTTTGAGTATAAATGTAAATAAAAATGTAAACACTCTTTGTTTGACTGGAACTTAGTATAATGTAATGTAAGCAAATGGAGCCCACCCCCCGGCCTAATCTGAAAATGGGTATTACCCAGTTGGACTTTCCTGGTAAATAAAGATAAATGAATAACTAAAAATAAAATATTAACTATATTCATTAGAAAAGAGCCAGCTATACTTAAGATGGATTCAACTCTGCTGATTCCTGGCAAACAATCAAATGTGCAACGAAAATATGAGACAGTTGGATTGTTGGTAAAGAATTCACACCTCTCAACTTGCAGACACTAAAAATGGGAACAAAGATCCTTGAAAAACAAGAATACACAGCTAAAAATTCTGGACATAGAATAAGCATAAAATTTGAATAACAAATTGCACACAACCCGTCATGCTTCCAGTAGGGATATGGGCACATCTCTCAACCTCTTACCACAAGAAATCTGTACAAAGCCAA
Source organism: Protopterus annectens (assembly GCF_019279795.1). NCBI lineage: Eukaryota > Metazoa > Chordata > Ceratodontiformes > Protopteridae > Protopterus > Protopterus annectens. The sequence goes on from NC_056728.1 coordinate 84,068,860, forward strand.
AAATAATGGGGGAACAAAGGCATAAAAATAAGAAGATATTTTAAATATTGTTCTTATAAACTTAGCATATTGCTAGAGTAAAAGGTGTTGTGTTAACATGCATTTTCTGAAGGTATAAAGTCTGAAACTCAAGTGTCTGGTATTATTTAGTGACTTGAACCCTCAATGATTTGCCATAAAACCACAGATTTATGAGGAATACATCAAAAATATGAGGCAAAAACTCTGAACATTCTGCAAAAACCTGGACAGTTGAGAGGCACAGATATGAGATACAACCCTGAAACACGTTTAAAAAACAGTGCGTGACAAATATTATGGAAAAATATAATCACATGATCAAAGAGCAGTGCAAAATCTGTAGCGTTTAATGAAATGCATTGTACAATTCTACTACACAAGGTGATTTACTTTTTCTTCAGAAAAGGGGAGCTGTAAGCTGTATGTCCTGTTTCATAAGCTGTGTGTCCTGTTTCATTAACCTATTGGTACCATTAATTTGTCGGCCATGCAGTGTAGTTTTCTATGTACTAGACAGCTTCAAATCACTTGTGATGAGGGAGATTCAGAAAATTGTGTGAAGGGCTAAATTAAGCCTGAAAGTAAGGACATTCCTACAAAAATACGCAGATCCTAAATCAGGCCTGAAAATAAGGACATCCCCCCAAAATAGGGACAGTTGAGAGGTCTGGTAAAGATGGATGCAAGGTATTTATTTAAAGAAGTAATTGCCCAGATTTCTAAGCAATCCAATGGCTCAGAGTCATGGATTGCAAAGAAAAACAATATCTATCTATCTACATATATATATATATATATATATATATATATAAAGGCAGATGGATAATGGAAGGGAGTTGCACTTCTTCCATGCATGTATCCATCTATCTATCTCTCTATTAGCAGTAAATACTTACTGAGCTCGCTGTCATGGTGAGATGGAGTCTATCCCAAAGTAGCCTACACCCTAGAGTGGATACCAACAGACAGTATTCATACAGACGACTACATATCTTATGTATAAACACCTATGTAGGGATAATTAGCCAGGTGTAACACTTATACAGGTGGGAGGTTAACTGTAACACCAAAAGGCAGCCCGCAGAGGCATGGAGACAGCTTGCAGTTTCCATGGAGATGGTGACAGAGGCTTGCAATAACTCACAATAGGGGCCATGTGCAGTGGCACAGATTAATGAAGCAAAAAACCAGATGCTGCATCATTGGAACATCAATATAAGCAAAGCAATACAAAACTTATCAGGGCAAAGAAGGTAAAAAAACTACCCTGTCAAGTGGAACAGTTGTGTCTGTGATCTGTGCAGAGATCCTACAACCACTGGCTACTTTACTGTTCAGAGGAAAACTGCAAGTGAATATTGAACCAGAGTAGTAAATAAATTGGGAGCAATTATGTATGAGAAATAAGACAAAAGTATAGGAAAATGAAAATGGCCTAGAAATTCAGATTAGGATATGTCAGCAAAAAGTGGAAAAGAATCTTTAACTTTAAACAGATAGTGTAAATAAAACTCAAATTAAGAGTCTCAGTGCTATCAAATAAGTATTTTTGTACACCTAACTTTCAGTTTTCTGTTGCTCAATAACTTTGAAACATCAGAAGAAAAATTACCACACATAAAACATACAGTGTGTGTGTGCGCGCACGCGTGTGTACATGTGTGTGCCTGTGTGTGTGTGTGTCCGCGCGCGCGTGTGTACATGTGTGTGTGTGTGTGTGTGTGTGCGTGCATGTGTGTACATGTGTGTGTGTGTGTGTGTGTGTGTGTGTGTGTGTGTGCGTGCATGTGTGTACATGTGTGTGTGTGTGTGTGTGTGTGTGTGTGTGTGTGTGTGTGTGTGTGTGTGTGTGTGTGTAAAAGAGCGAACAGGCAGTTGTGCAGACAAGTGTGGATTTGGAAGGAAAGTGTTTACAGCTTTCCTTTTCTATTGATCCTTTCACCTCTATGTTTTGGTTTTAAATCTCAGTGTGCAAATCACTGCCAGAAACTTGGAAAAGGGACTATGAAGAACTTTTAGAGTTATACTAAATAAAAAACATTCTTTAAAAAAAAAATCTTTCAACAAATTCATGGCTTTCCAAAATGTTCTGCCATTCCCTGTGTTATGTCATGAAAGCTTTCTTTATAATAAGTGTTAAAATTTGTTATGTTTACACATTATGGGCATAGCTTGAATCATTTTATATACATAAGATACCATTAGTTGAAAAAGATCAGAGAAGGACTTACTCACAGAGTACTTCAAGACATTATTACATGGATTTAACCATATCTTATTTTTAAAACAAAAGTTAATCTATTATACTTTCTTAATTACAGTTCAGCAAATTCACATTTTTCTTTGTAAAAACATATGCCCCATCTCAAGTTTTGTTACAATGTGATGTCAGACACATAAAATATATACCCAGTTAATTGCCGTTCAACTAAACACTGTATTTAGTGTCAGGCTGAGCTAAAGCCACAATAAACTATTTTGGTTTCTTTACTAACATAGACATTCACAACCTATTCTGCTTTTAAATAAAACATCCCTCACAATTACCAGTAGAAACATTTGGCTATGGGATGAGATAACATTCCAGGAAGGAAAATTCTCATTTCTGTCTTGCTTTTTTTTTTATACAGACATATTTTTTAAATTTCCTTCTGAGAGATTATTTGGTTTTGGCAGAGTCTAGGAAACCACTTGCACAGGCCACACAGAAGTTATGGAGTAAGCAAAAGGCAGAAGGAAAACTATGACTCCTCTTTTGCCATATGTATGACCTCTTCACAAATGCATTTACACATATGTATACAAACACAACACACACACACATTGTTGGGTACAATCAGAATGCAAGAGCAATTTATGGTTGACTTGAGACTCATTCATTACTGTTTCCCAATTAATTTACTGCACATAGGAAGAACAGGACCTGCACCCACAGGGGAACCATGGTTTGGAATCAACAGTAACTGAGTATATATGTGCATGTGAATGTATATATATATATATATATATATATATATATATAGGTTCATAGATTAGTACTAGGCTAACTGCTCTTGTGAGCCATTTTAAACTTAGCCAATTATCCCTTGGGAGACTTGAACCCTGCACCTTGTGTTTGTAAGGCAAACATCTTAACCATTAGGCCACCCTCCCAACCCTTTTTATATATATATATATATATATATATATATATATATATATATATATATATATATATATATATATATATATATATATATTATATACATATATATATATATATATATATATATATATATATATATATATATACAGATAATAGATATAAAATGAAGCAATTCTTTTTTTTATTGAGAACTGCTTCCACCAAGTGCCAATTTTGCTGTATAATTTGCCAAGAGCCGATTTGATCATGTTGCACTACAGTCAGCCATTATACTACTGACTCTAGCAATACTGCAGGTGTTTTACTCTAGATGCAGTTTCGTAGTTGTGCAGACATGAAGGTAGTATATTTAACTAATGCTGCAGGAGGGCAAATCCCCCCATATTAACAGTATGTTATTGAAACTGTGTTTTTTTTTTCTGGTGGAAGTGTTGCTAATTGTTTTCTTTTGTAAGGAGCTGTTATTGTTTTGTAATTGTCCCTTTAATGGTATTTGTAATGGAAGGTATTAAATGTGTCCAATTTCAAAACGAAATTACTATTTAGGTTTTTGGTTAATACTAGATGAGTTTCAGTAACTGAGATGTTGAATGGAAAATATACTTAATACACTTTCCCTATGCCTTGACTTACGCCAATGAGTACAAAGTATTAAAATATAACCTTATAGCTACCAATGCTCAAGTCATGACAGCTTGAATACTACTGGGTTGAAGCCAGATACTAAAACATCTTGTAGCTTGTACAAGACAGCCGTTCTCACTCAAAACTGAATATCAGTTTAGGCAATCAACTGCTACAGCTTACCTGAGCATATTACTTAAGCTTGAGGAGGTAAGTGTGGTAGCTGCAGGCAGATGGTGGGAGGAGGTGGAGTGTAGAATAGGGTACTGATATGGATGGGAGTTTTAGACTTACAGAGGAGGAATGCAACTTTAGTATTAGGAAGTGGCAGGAGAGTTTTAGGTTTAGGGAGCAAAGGGAAAGTTTAAAGGTTAGGAAGCCATCAAAGAATTTAGGATTAGGGATAGGGGTTCAAAGTTTTAGATTTATGGAGTGAAGACTCAAGTTAGGAAGTGGGTGGGACTTTTACTGTTAAGATTTAGGAGGGTTCCATTAGGGCTATCTTCTTCTTTTTTCGGCTTTTCCCGGTTAGGGGTCGCCACAGCGGATCATCTGTCTGCTCATGATTGGCAGTTGTGTTTCACAGTGTTGAGTTGCCAGCCCGGCTCCCAACCTTCCACAGAAGGCACACACACACACACGCACACGCACACGCACACGCACACACGCACACGCACACACACACACACACACACACACACACACACACACACACACACACACACACACACACACACACACACTCACACCTAGGGCCAATTTAGAGTGTCCAATCCACCTACTGCATGTCTTTGGGATGTGGGCGGAAACTGGAGCAGCTGGAGGAAACCCACGCAACCACAGGGAGGACATGCAGACTCCGCACAGAAGGCACCCCAGCCGAGAATCGAACCAGAGAACCTCTTGCTGTGAGGCGGCAATGCTAACCGCCATTAGGGCTATATAGTTTAATAATGTCAGGTATTGTGAGGGCTTATCGTTAAGTAAGACTGGGCTACTGGGAGTCAGACCACTTGCCTTTTTAAGTATATGGCCATGAGTAAGTGCATTATATATCGTAGACGTTAATTTGGTCAAACTATGTTTGATTGACACCTGTTCAGTTGACAAAATGTGGTCGACTAAGCAGATGATTGACAGGTATGCAAGATCACACAATTTTTGGGGTTGGGGAATACCAACTTTCCCGATATTTTGCAGTCTCAGAGTTAGTACATATAATTAGCTGGGAGTGTTCCCACGTCCACACAAAAAAAAATTGTGTTTATTTTTTTTTTTTTTTGAGTTTTAATTTTGCATGTGCTGAGGTTATTGTTCGGCACATGTTTAGCAGCTGGTCGACATTTGCAGTAGACATTTTGAATACCATCATTTGTGTCTTTTGGTGCAACTCAGTAAACCCATATATGTGTGTCTATGTCTGTGTTTGCATGTGTGCGTATTCATCCCATTGAGTTACAACTCTATCCTTATATATGTTTGCGATTCCTCCTATACTCCACACCTTCAGAATCTACCAAGTAAGATCTCGGCTCAGTACAGATGCCTGTAATCTGTCCTATTCGATCAAAACCTTTTATCATCTGGACTCGTACCATCTCTCTTTCCCTCAATGGATGAAGTAATCTGCTCAATCGGTTGCAACTAGATTTCTGGATATTCTGCTTCTTAAACAATCGAGCCTTGATGGTTTTATTGTTCTTAGGTTTAGGCTGCAACAAACGTGAAGAAATAGGTAGCATAGTTATAGTCTGCATTCTAGTTTGCCTGGAAAGTAGTCTTTGAGCATGTGAGCCAAGAATATCATCACTGGGTATGTTTCTGAAATTAAGCAGATTCAAGAATACATCTGTATTGTCATGCTTTGACCTTTCAAGTAATTGCTTTGCACTCTGCACTGCTCCTTCAACTAGACCATTGGACTGAGGATAATCAGGACTACTAGTGAATTGTACAAAGTCCCATTCTTTAGCAAATTTCTGAAACAACTGGCTAGTAAATTGAGTACCATTGTTAGAATAAAGTTTGTGTGGACTACCATGAACTGAGAAATGATATTTCAACTTAGCAATAACAGCAGTTGAGGTTAAGTTTGGTAGCAGATCAATCTAAAACCAATTTGAATAAGAGTCTACCAAAACAAAGTAGTGTTCATTGCTCCACTCAAAGACATCAGTTGCTACAGTAGACCAAGGTAGTTCAAGAATTGGATTTAGCTGAAGTGGTTCTCTTTGCAAATGCAGTCTAGTACTATTGTATACTGAACAAGAAAAAAGAACTCTATCAATGGCTTTTGATAATGAAGGCCAAAATACCAATTCTCTTGCTCTTTTCTTAGTGGATATGGATCCTGGGTGACCATGATGCAAAATCTGAATATATTCTTGTTGTAAGGAAGCAGGAACAACAATTTTAGGACAATAGTGCCATCTTCCATCAACAATTCATCTCTGTAAGGAAATTACGGTTGCACCTTAGGTGATACACTAGATTGCTTTGATGGCCATATGACATTAATATAATGATTAAGCTTCTGTGAAACTGGATCAGTCTGAGTGTGATCTCTCAACTCATCAAGTCTAGTGGTTGAAAAATTATGCACTGACATCACATCACAGTCAAAGTTCTCTGCATCAAGCTGTTCTGTTATACTTCTGGGTGATATGGATAAAGTATCAGCCAGATAGAGCAATCTGCCTTTAGTGTAAACCAATTTGAAACTGTACTTTTGCAATTTGAGCATCATTCTTTGTAATCTCACTGGAGAGGAATGCATAGGCTTCTTTAGGATAGTAGCTAGAGGTTGATGATCAGTTTCAATCTGAATAGTTTGACCATAAATATAATCATGACACTTGGAATATGCAAAGCTCTTTCTCAATTTGAGCATATTGTATCTCAGTTTGGATTAGCGTTCTAGATGCAAAGGCTGCTGATCTGCCCTCTTGAAGTATATCTGTGCCTAGGCCAAATTTTAATGGATTACAGGAAAGAATAACTCATTTGTTCACATCATGGTATCTTAACGTAGGTGGGGTCGCAATTTTTTGTTTTTAAGGTCCTCAAATGCCTTCTGATGATGATGTTTTAACCATGTCCATGCAACATTTTTGTGTGTTAGCTCTCTTAAGAGATGCTGTCAGCTCAATGAAGTCTGGTATAAGCTTGCCTAGAGAGTTGATCATGCCCAGAAAATGCTGTGAACTTTGCACATTACCTGGTGCTGACATTTCTAGAATAGCTGCTTGCTTGGTCAGGTCAGGTCTCAAGCCTGTACTTGTAAACAAATGACATATGTACGTAACTTCTGGAAGTATGACTTTGCACTTCAGAGGACTTCACGTGCTCTATTTAGAACTTTCTTGAGGTTTCTGTCATGCTCTGCTTCACCATTGCCTCCAACCAATAGATCATCTACTATTATGGCACAAGGATAATCCGAAAAAATTTGTTTCATTGCACGCTGAAAAACTTCACTTGCAGAATTTATTTCAAATAGCATCATTACAAATCTGTGTCTGCCAAACGGAGTACCAAAAGTAGTTGGAAATGAGGATTTGTGATCAAGCAACACTTGCCAAAATGAACTCTTCGCATCCAAAACAAAAAATACAGTGGCATTTGGTATTACAGCTGCAACTTCTTCGACTGTGTGCATGGGATGATACAGTCACTTTAATGCTTTTCAAATCTCTTGGGTCAATGCATATTCTGATTTCATCTGACCCGTTTTTTGTGAGCGGCTACCATGGACGATACCCATTCACTTGGTTCTGTGACTGGATAAATCACCCCTTGCCGCACCATTTTATCTAGCTGAGCCTTAACTTTATCTTGCATAGCTATCAGAAATCTACTTTGAGCTCTGTGGATTTTCTATTAATCCAGACAGTACAAAACACTTCACTTCTTGTTAATACGTTCACTGCATCAACTCTTTCAGCAAGCACTGATACACCACGTACATAGAAAGCTGAATGCGTCTACTTAATCAACTTGCTTTTTTGTGTGACCTTTCTTTACAACTGTGTGAGGCTTACTTGATTTACAAAACTTAGAAATGGTTCGATTTTTTACACTTGTGACATTGCTGACCAAATGCTAAGCACTTCTCTCTTTTAGACTCATGATGCGCACCACAATTGCGACAGTTAACAACAAAGCTAGATTTGGGTTTGCTGATTCATGTTTGTTAAAAATCCAAATTTATTGTTGTTAGCGCTTTCGTAGGGATCAATGTCCCAACTTCATCAGACAAGATTTACTACGATACCCTTGCCTTATATACAAACATCAAACAATGATTAATCAATTATTCAATTGACAGTGATTTCAAGTCTAAAAAACAATAAAATAACTAAAAAACATTTCATTACTTTAAAAGCCTATAACTAAGTACTAATCTGCTAAAACCCATATTTATGTTATATATATTATATATTATATATAAACTAATCGTTTACATTTTATGAAAGTACTAAGTATGTTACACATATTAAATATACTGAATATCCCTTATATCTATTATGATAAAACATTATAAAAAATGCTCACATCTCTCACAAAGCTTAAATAGTGGATGGGTGGCCATGCATTCCAAGCCAACTGCAAAATGCCAATAATTTTTTTAAGAATACATACCAAAAATAAACACAAATATATAAACTAACTATGATTATACTGTATAAAAATATTATACTAAATGCAGTATATATATATATATATATATATATATATATATATATATATATATATATATATACACACCAGTTCTAAGCACTGAGCTCCTTAATGATAAAAGATGACATATCCACCGTAGGCTACATATACATTAATATTACATATAGATTAGTATCATAGTAAATCTTGTCTGATGAAGTTGGGACATTGATCCGCTAACAACAATAAATTTGGATTTTTAACTCTCGCAGTGTGTGTGGGCTTTCACGCTACCTTTGAACTGCGTTTGCCTGTTTTTGGATTTAAGCAGTTTTAAAGTTTATTTTTGAAGTGATTCACATTTGTACTGCACTGAACTGGCACTGGAGCTTAGACCTTTCCTGGAACTTTCTAGAAAACCTTGTGGCTTTTTTGGAAATCAAGTAGCTGCTACGTACTTAGGCCTGCTCTTGTTTGTCACATGTTGCACACTGTCTACGTTTGCTCTGGAGCCAACCAAAACCATGCTCTTGTCACTCATAAGCATACTTGTATATTTTTCTGTCACCTCATAGATTTGACAAATCTATATTGCTTTGCTCAACATTAAATCACTGTCACAGAGTAAAATCTTTTTTACAGCAGCACTATTAATACCACATACAAGCCTGTCCTTTATCAGCTCATCTTTTTGATCACCAGACCGACACATTTTAGTTCTGTTTCTCAACTCAGTTATATAAGCTGCAAATGTTTCCTGGTTTCTGATCTCTTGTATAAAACAAATGCCTCTCTAAAGTAATATTCATCTGGGGGTTGCGCATTTCTCCAAACTTGATTCAGCTTGTACAACAAAATGGCAGTCCACACCTTCTCCTTCATATACTGCTGGTGCATACACAAATGAACACTCTCTTTCTATGGCCTCAGACCCTGTTAGGTTTAGCAAAATGAATGCCCTTGTGCATGCATCTCTATCTGCATAAGTTGCTTGCATGAAAATATCGTAGTCTTGCTCAAATATTCTCCAGTTCTATGCAATATTCTGCTCAAATACAAGTGGTAGGGGTTTTCGAAATCCATCTGCCATATTAACACATACCAACGAAGGGTTTTGTGAATAAGCATGAATATACACACATACACATATGCATACGTTTCTGACATAAACACTACTTGTCCAATGCCTTTGTGCTTTGAACTTATTCTTTCATTGGGCTTATCGGAATTATGCAAATGAACGAACTCATAGTACTTTTGAATAACTGTAATTTGCAAAATAAACTTCTCGGGCTTTTCGATACTTTACTGGACTTTGAAAAATAAACTTCTTGGGCATTTTGATACTTTCAGAATATTATCGGTAAAGGCAGAAATGCCAAAGTCATATACCATCACTTGCTAAAGTCATCACTCTAAGAAACATTCGAGAACTTTACGATGTGACTGAATAACTGACGAGCACTGTAACACTCTTGCAATATCATCTTTTTGTAAGAAAACACCTCTTATCAGCGTATGAAACATGTCAAGTAACTGTACAATGCAAATAAATTGATCTGTTGCCCAAAATTCAATAACTTTTGAAGTAATTGTACTTTGCGAATAACTGCATACAGCACACTGAAATGTCCCCAAAATGGTGGCACCTTGCTAGGCAACTCTTACAGTACAAGAAGCACTCTGTAATGGTGGCACTTTGTGAATAGACATACCCAGCACAAGAAACTTTTTTTCAACATAGCTATACTTTGGCTGTATTGCACGAAACAGTTACACTTTGCACACAATGAACTCCTTGAAATACATGCACAGTAATGAGCACTCACTGTAAACACTTTTACACATTCTGAGATACTTCAAATAACTTTAGTTATGCCCTTGATACAATACGAAGTTATAGTTATGTCCAAACACAGCACTTAGCCAAAACACAAACAGTTGCCTTGCTTTAGTTTTGCTTAATGTACCCTTTCTTTTCTTATTATATTTGTTTTGCTTGTTTAAGGCCTTTTCATGCCCAATGTACTTTCTTTGTGCTCGTTTTACGCTAAACACACGTATCTTTGCCACTCGTTTTGCTTTAAACATGCTCATTTTTGCTTTACTGTTAATCATTTCATCAAATACTCATCTCAAACATCTTCTTTAGTTAAACTTTTCATGCTTTCCTCTTGATGATAATGTGGTTTGTGCCCTTGTAATGCCCCTTTTTTTGTCTTTCGCATAGAGTAAATAATTTGTGTTATTTCTCATTACTTTTGATTCTTTCTGGTTATGTCTGTGCTATTTTCTCTTGGTTTTACCTTCACTGTCTTTGCATCTCATGGCTCTGAATATTCTTTGCTCTTCGATCCCAGTTCTGACACCATGTCCTTTTCGTGTTAGAACAGGAATAAACGAGTCTTCATGGGTTCTGTTCAAGCAGCTTTATTTTATACAAACACATCACTATAGAGGCTTACTGACTATAAATTAAGCAACTTATATACAAACTAACAACTGCGATTGTGCATGCTCACTCTCTGGCTGCTTCTACAAAATGGCACTAGGGATTGCATGTGTCTGGAATTTATATGTGCACATACAGCCTTGCATGCTTCTTAAACATACAACACACACACTTTACACTCTGATCTACATTCTTCAAACTCAAGGAGCACACTTTCTTCTTGCTTCTGTGTCTTGTGGAGTCTGCTGTCACTCAGACCATCAGTTAGTGCATGACAACTATCCTTGTATGTCACATGTTTCGTCTAGCTTAGTGGTTAACAGCAATTCTTCAGGTCATCTGGAAATTGGTATGAAAGCGTTCTAACACCAAAACATTATGACACTTGGAAATTGCATGATTAAGGAATCTCTGTAAATATAGTTTTTTACAAGGGAAACAATCAGAAAACCTGTGCTTTTTCTCCACTTGTTAAAAGCTGTTGGCACCCCCACTTATTGGTATGCAGCTCCCACATTTTATGCTAATTCTTACGATTAACTATGAGACCCTCTCTCCTTATTGTGCTGATCTCAGACTGAAAGGGATGATTTGCTGAAATGACCTTTCAGCAGTTTTCTATGAGTGAATTGGTGGGTCATTGTTCAAGGAATTGCATTATAAACAAGTGACCCAATCTGAACCTCTTTAACCTCTCTTATTTCCTTTGAAGCTATTGTGGCTATATTATTAACATGTCTATGCTAAAGAAAATCACCAGAAAAAGAACAGATTTTTTTTCTGAAGAGTGGATATACAACTGAAGTATTCTAAGTCCTCCAAAACAAAATGTGATCCATACTTTAATGCAAAGAGGTATTCTTATGAAATGTTTTTCTGATTTACTGTAACAGAAGCCACATGAAGGGCCTTTTGTCATTACAACAAGATGTAGTAACTTGTACAACAGAATTGCCAATGGACATTTCACAATTTCAAAAGTAAATGCAACACCTTATTCATTGTGTTGCTACAGCCTAAAATGAACATCACACACTAAAACATGAATGTGACTAAATTATCCAAAAATGTAAACACAGGATGAAACAAAGATTGAATCATCCTGACCAAGCAGGAGATAACAAAACAATGCAAATGGATGCCAAACAGCATATGAAGAGTATAATAATGTAACCCCTAACACAAAATTATGCATGCAACATAGAATAAAGCAACATTTACTTCAACATATTAGTAACCTCTCAGAATGATAGTTTTGTACTGCGTTATAAAGTGCTGCATCTTAATTGTTGGTAAGATGGCACTTTTTCAGGATGTTTTCTTCCAAGTGCTGTGTGAAATGCACTTTATGTGGTAAAGGAAATACATACAACAAAACTAACTTTGCTTTTTTGTCTTAGTACACACCTTACAAATATAAATTTTACATTTGTGCAGGTTATCAAAATTGTCAGGTTTCGTGTAGTAACTGCATGATATATAAATTAAGATAATAGAATTACTACTGCAAATTCTATGGACATTAAATATTGTGCTACAGCCATGGTAAGTTTTATGAACTGTACATATCCAGCTGTGGGCTCTTAACACACACACACACACACACACACACACACACACACACACACACACACACACACACACACACACACACACACACACACACACAGCTCTACACTTAGTAGTTCATACTGTCAGATTTTACTGTGCTATTATTCCTATTCATTATCAACCCCCATTTTCCCATTTTCTACATGGGATCAAGGTGTCTGTTGCCATTTCCCATGATTCAATGCCACTCTTCTATCTTCTTTGACACTCATGCCGGACTGTCACAGGTCTTCTCTCAGTCTATCCTCCTCTCTGCTGGACACCCTTTCTTCCTCTTGCCTTCATCCTGTCTGTCCCAAATATTTTTCACCAGATTGTTTTCTGCTTTTCTGCATATGTGCCCAAACCACCATAATTTGTTCTCTTTAACCTTTTCTGTAATTGGAGGTACTTTGGCTACTGTTCTTATGTCCTCATGTCATCATAGGTTGGTACTAGGCTATCGGCCCTAGGGCCTATACAAGCCTAGCCATAACAATTCCCTGGCTATTTCTCCCCACACTATTTACTATGTTTGTGATATTACTGTTGCATCACATATGTTGTTATATCTAAATATACACATCAGATACAACGGTGTGATACATCTGGGAAGGTATACACAACAGTAATGTTTACACATGACCATGATATGGATATATACATATACATTTCTAGATATATGTCTACATGTTCATATGCATATTTAGTCATAAATATGTATTTATACACATCTGTATAGCGCATCATATATATGGCCATGTATAGATCTCTCTGTAATATATATATTTATTTATATGTATATATATTTATATATGTATGTATGTACACCATATATGTACAGCTATACCTATTTATGTCGATATACATGTAGATATCCATAACTATATGTGCATATATATCTATATATCTGTGTATGTGTAGACTTATATAGCTGTGTATATGTATACATGTGTTTGTATATGTATATATATATATATATATATATATATATATATATATTTATTTATTTATTTATATGTATATATATTTATATATGTATGTATGTATGTACATCATATATGTACAGCTATACCTATTTATGTCTATATATATGTAGATATCCATAACTATATATATATATATATCCATATATGTATGTAGATATGTGTATGTCTACATATATCTATATAAATCTATGGATTTATACACACACACACACACACACATAATATAAAATGAAAAAAATATATATATATATATACACACACAAACACACGTGCACACACACACACATATATGTTTACCATATGTCCGGAACATGGAGTGGAGTCCTACCTCAGCAACAATAGTCGCAACCTTTTAGTGCAAGGGGATGTCATGTATGTATTGCAGGTATATATCTAGACTGTTGCTACTGTAACAGGGGTTGTCTTAACACACATGTTTTGTGTAGGAGGCCACATCTGCTATTGAAAGGTATGCCATCGGTTACTGACAGACATCCTAAGGACATCATAGTACAGTACCACTGATAGCACAGTAATGATCCTGTGGACTACAGCAGAGATATGACCAATATACGTGGACAGTCTGGCACTCTCTGCTCAGTCCAGAGGTATACACATATCCCCTTCATGTGAGACATGGACCTAGCCTGAAAATGTGGATGTTAACACCTATGTACATGGGTATATCACGTAAATACTGGACTACATATGCCCACGCAGTTTATGTATTCACACATGCCTATCTATCCTGACACATAAAAACTAGTGTTGCATAGGCCACATGCATCTGTACAGAATCCCACTGCTTTGTCAGAAATACACAACTGTTATGGTGGCCTGGCAGCAGTACGTCTTGCAAATATCTGGACATAACATCACACTGGGTAATTACACTAAGCTGCTAGGAATCTAACAAAGCACTGTGCAAACTACAGGCAGACTGCCACAACACTAGCCTACATTTTGTATGGGGGAATACACATGTACCTGAAATATAGCAGGCTCTACAGGCATGTCACAGCACAGAGTAACAGACACCTGCGAGAAAGTGCATACCCACAACCAATCTGTCTCACAGTGCACATTCTACAACCTGTCTCAGGCACTTCAGTCCAGCACTTCTACCTTCAACAGCTTGGCCTTTACTGCCCAGGTTTCTGTACCATACAGTAGTGCTGGCTGCACCATGGTTTTGTACACCTTACTTTTCAGCTTTTTTGGCATTCTTCTGTCATACACTACCCCTAACTCTCTATGCCAATTGGCTACAGACCCTCCAGATACTTAAAGCTATTAATCTCGTCCACTATTTTCCCTTCTGTCTCAGTTCTCAGTTTCTTCTGATTTCCCCATTTGCTGCCATTACAACTGTCTTATCTGTACTCAGTTTCACCTCATCTGCTTTCAGTTTTGCATTCCATTCCCCTATCCTTTGCTGAAGTTCTTGCTCAAATTCTGCATCATCTGCATACAGCAACTTTGTTAACCTGTCCCCTCCAACCTATTTGCTAATGTAGTCCATCATCAGTATGAACAGCAGTGGACTCAGAGATGAACCCTGACGTACACCCACTCCCACTGGAAATCTCTCTGCGAGATCAAACACTCTTCATACTCGAGTCGTTGGGTCCTTGTGCATAGCTTGCTCTAATTCTACCAATGTTTCTTAGACGTCCGACCACCACAGGAATGCCCAGTTGGATTCTGTCTTCATTTCTAGCTTCTTCTCAAGTATCTGTCTCACTGCAAACGTTGGGTCAATTGTGCTGCATCTTAATGTAAATCCAAACTGCTCATCTCCCATTTTACTTTCTACTACTCTGTGCATACGTTTATCAGTCACCCTCTCCAGAACTTTCATGCAGAGTGATAGAAATTTGATACCTCTGTACTACCAATAATTACAAATGTCCCCTTTGTTCTTGAACACTGGCACTAGTATCCTTATTCTCCAGTCATCTGGAATATGCCTTTCTCAGCACACTGCTATGAGTGCCCTCAGCAGACATTTCTCCCCTATCTCACCCACCCTCTTTATCATATCTACAGTGATGTCATCTGAGCCTGCTGCTTTTCCTGACTTCATTTTCCTTAGTGCTGTCATTACTTCTTCTATGATTGGCTCCTCCTCTTCTCTCAGCATAGGAGGTGTCTGAGGCAGTGCAGCTTCTGTGTGGTCTTTTTCATTCGTAAGCTGCTGTAACTACTCCTTCCATCTGCCATTGATGCCCTGTGGACTGGTGAACATGTTGTTGCTGGCGTCCCTTATGAAGGTTGCCTGACTATCCTACCTTTTCTGTCTTGGAACCTGTTAATGTTTCTTTGTGCTCTATACTGAATTACTTTCCAGAAGTAGGCCGAGTGCTTTTGATTTTGATGCCTTGTTCTCTTCTACTGCAACTCCATTCTTAGCCTCTTTGTTAGACAACCAGTATTTCTTCCTAGCCTGCTCCTTTTTTCTATCTCCTACTTTTTCCCGCAGTCCTCTTTTCTTTTGATGACTTCCTGGACATCTGCATTCCACTACTAGCTTTTCTTATGCACCTTATTTCTACATCTGGCTTGGCCACATACCTGTGGTCCTCACACATGCTGTTTTGACTCACCACCATTCTTCTTCAACTCCACCTCTTTCTTATTCTTCTTCTTCTTGAGGTGCTAGAGCTCTCCAGTTAACTTCCAGGTCTTCAGCCTGATCTCTGTTGACCTAAGAGGTCTTCAATGATCACTGCTTGCAGCTGATTGTGACAACCAGTATTTGATACAGTGGGTCAACTGTTTCACTGAGAATGACCTTGCAATCACTGAGTCAACCCCAGTGCCCTTTCCTTACTAGGTGGAAGTCTACCTGAGATGTATTTTGGCCACTCCTTTATCTGACCTTGTTACTGTCTCTCTTGCTAAACCACGTGTTGCACACTTTCAAGCCATTTGCCAGACAGAAGTCTAGAATGGCGCCGCCTTCTTTATTCCTGTGGCTCCACCCATGTGGACCCAGGCATTCCTTCTATCATATTATGTCTGTCCTAATATGTGCTTTCAGATCACCCATTATCAACTTCACCAATATCTAGTACGTCCTACAGCTGCTGTCTGAATGCACTTTTCTCCTCACTATCACAACCATGTTAGGCTGCGATTATGACTGCTGACCTATCATTAAGCTGTAGTCTCATTGCCATGAGTATGTAATTCTGATGACATCTTTCTCCATAATTCCCACACCATTTCTGGTCTGTCCTCCTCCTGAGAAGTAGAGTCTGGAACCCAAGCCTAGTGGCCTAACTGCACTGCCTTTTCATCTTGTCTCTTGGATGCAAAGGATGTCCGGCCTCCTACTTACCAACATGTCATCCACTTCCAAACTCCTTCAAGTCAGTGATCCTACACTGAGTGCAGCAATTCTTAGATGTCCTTCTATATCACTGTTACAGTATTCTTGAAAGGAGGGATGTCCCATCTTAGGCAGCCTGTCGCTTGGCCAGTAGTGAAAAGCTTGAAAGGATCTCGTTTACACCGTACGTCCTCGCACAGAATGTAGGGTATAAAATGGACCATAAAGATGCAACTATCCAGAACTTCTTTTGCCGTCAATTCAAATGCCATTCATCCCTCCTCTTCCTCTACTTGCAAGAGTCCTGCAGAAGATTCAGCAGGACTCCCCAAAAATCTTGCTAGTGATTTCTTTTTGGCTGTTAAATCACTGGTTCCCCCTCTTAATGCATCTAGCCAGGGGCAATCATCACGAGTTACCTCACCAGTTGGATCTCCTCACACAGGACAAGGGGTCATTTGTCTATCCCTACTTGTCTGCTCTGCAACTAAAATTGTGGGTGATTGGGTTTTGATCTCTTTCTGGGACTTCTTTTCTGAGGATGTGCTCAGGGCTTTACAAGAGGCTTTACAAGAGACAATTAAACCCTCAGCCAGGAAATCTTATTTGTCCAAATGGAAGATAGTTTTGGTCTGGTGCCATGCTCATAACCAGGACTCATTTTTAGTGGGAGGTCCCTCTGGTCCTTTCTTATTTGTGTGAGTTGCTCCAGTCTGGCTTGGCCTACTCTTCTGTGAAAGCCCATTTGTCAGCCATTTCTGCTTATCTGCCCTTGACTCCTCCTTTGACTTCTCATTTTGAGGTCAAATAATTTCTTAAAGATGTCCTGCATATTAGGCATTCAAGAAAACCTATTCCTCCTCCTTGGGACCTTAGTTTTGTTTTGAAAAACTTGATTCAGGCTCATTTTGAGCCTATAGTTTCTGCTTCTTTGCAACATTGTACCTTGAAGACTGTTTTGTTGCTGGCTCTTACTTCTGCTCAGAGGGTTTCCAAACTCCAGGCCCTTATGGCCATTCCACCTTTTTTTGTTTTTTCACAGGGCAGGGTGTCCCTTCATACTAATCCTTTTATGACCAAGGTGGTAAATGTCCTTAAATCAGTCAATACAGCTCCCTTCTTTTTTCTAGTGAGAGGACCCTGCATACCTTGGATTTGCACAGACAGCTCAGGTATTACTTGGATAAAACTAGGAATAATTACAAGTCCGATCAACTTCCTGTTTCATTGCATCCCAGGTCTTTGGGTTTGACTGCTTCTAAGCAAACCATCTCCTCCTAGATATCCAAGGCAATTTATTGTTCTTATTCTTTCCATGGCAAGTGTCTGACTGCTTCAGTTAGAGCTCATTCTACTAGGGCTGGTGCTTTCTTCAAGGGTTTGGACACCAACTCCATGCTTGAAGCTGCTACATGCTATTCAATGCATACCTTTACTAAGCATTATAAGCTGGATATGGCTTCTGGGGCCAGAGCAGGTTTTGCTGAAACCATTTTATATGGGTTAGTTGAGGGCTGTTCTCAGCCTTTTACCCCCTATTCTGTTTTTTGAGCGTTTTTACTCTCCCTTCTTTCAAGAATACTGCAACAGTGACATAGGAAGACCTAGTACAGTTGTGTAAAATTTTAGCAAAACAGTATACATCCTTCTTGTCACAGCTGCAGTACTTGCTCCCTCCTTCCAACCCCCTTTTCTTTATTCTGCCTTTTATCCTTCTGGATGTGCATGGACTCCTTTGTCCTGTGAGGACTGTTCTCTCCTGTGGCAACTCAGTTCTGGGTATTTGTGTCTGTCCATCTCTTTTATGCTCTACGTTCTGTGGGAACAGCACAAATAGGATGTTCGGTGCAAACAAGATCCTTACAAGTTTTTTAATACTGGTTGAGCGACAGACTGCCGAAGACGGCACATCCCTTCTTTCAAGAATACTGCAACAGTGAGGAGAAGAACATCTACTGTTACAGTAAGATTTTACCCAACTGTACATTTATGCTGGCAGGTTGATTGGTTTTATGTCCAGCTTTTGCTCAACAGAGCTATCCCAGGTAACCCAAGTTGGGTAACTGGATACAGGATGGCCAGTAGCTTATTGACACAAGGCTGTTGGGATTTATAGCGGGTGGACAATGGCCAACAGGGGCACATACATCCACCCCACCATTAGCATGCATCCCCTCCATAGGTCAGAATAGGTTGGGTCTTCAACCCACTTATCACTAATAAATACCCATACCCATATGATGACATTAGTCAACATGACCAGATCACCTAGGGCTAGCCTTACAATGGCATGCAGTCTGGGATCCCTTTTCTCCTGTGTTGAGTATACTGCACACCATTGTTCTCTGTGAACCTCGGTTTAAAATGAGTTATGACCAATTGGACTGTCTCAGTTAACAAACAATGTATATATATATATATATATATATATATATATATACATATATATATATACATATCCAAATATAACATGGATTTAATATTGTGCAAACATTACACAATAAGTGCTCATCTAACTGAAATATGAGCAGCATTCTGAAACAGTAAAGAATGAGCATGCAGAAAACTGACTCTATAATGATTAGGAATAATTCAGTGAGGACACCGATTTCTGTGTGCATTGTACTTACTTATCTGTGTGATGATTTTTTGTGTGTGTGTGTGTGTGTGTGTGTGTGTGTGTGTGTGTGTGTGTGTGTGTGTGTGTGTGTGTGTGTGTGTGTGTGTGTGTGCTCTCCTACTGAAGCTAATCTCTTATCAGAATGTGTTATAACTCCTTCCATCTTATTTCAGTTCACCTCATACTTGTTTCACCATGTGTTTAAGTGATATGCAGGGATACTGAACATGAAATTTGATATTTATGATACGAAACCCAAGAATTAGACCTCTAATTTTTAAGGGTAATTGTCAGTTGTTACCATGATTTTATTACAGTCTTTTAGTGTAGGTACATATATGCAAAATTAATAGTCAAGATACAGAACACTCAATAAAACAAACCAAGATTATTGTAAATAATAAATATGAAAAGAAACAGGAATTGTGAGGAATGAGTTTTCTGTCCTAAAATGCAGAATTTCATGAACATTTCATGTTTTTCCAAAATTCGGATACTCCAACTTTTCTAGTACCTTTCGCATTAAAATGGAAAATCAGCACCCTTGATATAAAATAAATTCCATAGCTTAGAGACAGCTAGCCCTTAAAGTTTGGATAAAAAAATTCATTTCTACAAACCCATAAGCTAAACAATAGGACATAATTGAGATACTCAAAAAAAACACCTGAGGCAAGGATGGTGGTATCTCCTCCAACAAGCTTTATTCCTGATAACTGTTTTCATCATTAGAACCCATCTGGTCTAGTTTGCAATGCTACTGTTCACATATTTAAACAGCATAAAACAGTACGGGGAGATGTGATGGGTTGAGTCTGCAGAACAACTCCAGGTAATAAAAGATGAGACACCTGAAGAGCCAGAGTCAATCAGTACAGGATAAATCAGTACATGGAGGTTGAATGGGTTGTATGTGATCCAGTAGAAGGATTCCAGGTGATCAAAGATTTTACTGACATCTTCCTTTAGTAATTGAAATATACAATGCTAATATATAAATCACACTCACTTTTTTACCAAATTAAAAAAAAATGCTAAAATTCAGACTCCTGGAGTTCTCGTGTTTAATTTTCCTCAAGTTTCACAAATGCGTGACTGGACAAATGCTACATATTAATAATCAGAAGCATACAACAAAAAGGACAGTTACTATGGGTTGTGACAATAAACATGGAACTGTGGTACAGAAATCTGAAATTTCTGGATACGCATTTTCCATTCTTCAATTACTGGTGCTGCACTATGAAACAGGTTGTGCCTTCTTTATGTTTCATCTAGTGTCAGTTCACTAAAGCTTCAATCAGATGAACCAAACATAGCTTAAAGCTAACAAAACAACACATCTAGCAGAGCACAATTGAGTAATGCATAAACTATAACTGCCCATGTAGAAAGTAACTGTCAGTTCAGCATTGTGGAATAGAAGTCGACAACTAAATTCTCCCACTTCTCACTTGACCAAGAACATAGCCAGTATGTTCCGTCTTGATGTTTTGTTTTTTTTCTGAGTAGTATCAGATGTTCTGTTTTGATTTTTTTTTCCTGAGTAGCATCAGTGATTCCAAGTGTTTCTGGTTTTCCATTACACTGTTGGTTGTTTGACCGTGAAGTTAGTACATAGGAAAGGGGTATAGGTGGAATGAGTCATCCCCCCCCTCAAATATTGCATGCCAAGGGGTGTTGCTGTCCTGCAAACTATTTTTTTTAGTTTCATTGAGAAGCACTTTTGACTAGTTTGCCTGTACCTGAGACACTAAGCAAGAAAAATATAGGGGATGTGTGTGACAAATATTGGACTTGACGAGATACAGATACTACAGGTGGCTTTTTGAATTAATTCCCAATTATATTTGCTCTAAATAGTACATTTTGAGGTTATAAGCTGAAGACAGAACCAGCCTCCCACCTCATAAGGCTGTGAAGACAATGAAGAAAGAAACAGGAGTACCTGCTGATTTAACTGTCCTTACACAGGCCTTTGTTTGGGATATTTTGAAACAAGGCACCTATTTCACATTCTTAAGGCTAACTTTCACTTGTTTGAGTTTCTGAGCTTAATCATCATATATTCCTGTATGCTGACTCAAGCAAGCATTAGCCCTGATATTATTGCTCACTTCTTTGCAGAGTAACATTCACTTACTTGCTTATTAGGAGATCAGAGGACAGTGTACCTAGCAGTGTAAGGAAGCATCAAGACATAGGTTACCTTTTCTGTCAAAGATCCCTCTTTCTGTGAGATGAAGTGGCATCTGTGAGATGCCATGGAGTTTGAAACTATGTAAAAGAAGAGTACTTCTTGTAAAACATTAGCTTGTTAATCAAGCGGATCAAGCGCTTGCATTCTGGGAAAGTGCACACTGAAACGGTAATTTACAAGCTCCTTTCAACAGGTAGGTATGATTAAAGCGTTAAGGTACTGACCAGCTGCATAGGATCCCATCTCTACTGTTCTTACCTCCTGCCTCTGCAGACCCTCAACCAACATTATTTAGAAACACACTGATACTGACCCAGCTATACAGACACTCTCTCTAAAATGACAATGGCACCGATGACTTTGTCACTCCTTTTGCATTTTAGCGAAGGGTTGCTGAACATCATATATATATAAATATATATATATATATATATATATATATATATATATAAATAAAATGAAGATGTAGGAAAGACACCCATCATGTTCCTATTAACATCTTCCACAAAACTAAGCAGGTACATCCAAATGGGGGAGGAGGTTGACTTGGTGGTTTGATCTCTGCCTCACAAGGTTCAATCCTGAATTCTGGTCACTGTCTGTGCAGCTTGCATGCTCCCCTCATGTCTGCTGAGGCTTTCTCCAGGTACTCTGGTTTCCTCCCACCTTCTAAATCATGAATGGCTCTACTAAATTACACATATAAATATACATACATAATTTTGCATGGCTATTTACATTTCATCTTGAGGTCTAGTCTGTGGCAGGAAACTAAACACATTACCTAGTTAATATGGTAAATAAATATATGCTGACCACCAGACTAGGAGCAGCAAACTTCATTTGAAGCCTTGAGGAAGGTACTTGGATTGTTTCTTGTTTTTTTTTTTTTTTTTTAGTAACTCCCCTGCTACTCCTAGAAGGGGTCATCTGATATTCTCTGCAGTCTATATAGTTTACAATCCTTGTTAGACCAACCAATACCCCAGATGATCTAGAACTCACAGTAGCATGACTGAAAAGGTGCAGTGCGTATTGCTAAAAGTCGATGGCCTGGATACTGTATGTTCAGGTACATTGGTATCACTTTTTTGTTTAACACTTTATTACATTTTGCACAAAAATATACTCATACAAGATAATAAAAATATTAAAAAAACAGCCTATGATAACAATGTGCCACCTGCTGCAGTACTCTTCAAACAGTCAGCCATGCCTTAAGTCATACTTCGCATACTGCAATCCACTTCATTTGTTGGGGAATGTAGGTTAATGTGTTGCTGAGTGACCTTTATCACATGACTGAGAGTGACCTTTATCACATGACTGAGAGTGACCTTTATCACATCACTGAGAGATTTCTTAAAGGACAATGTTATCCAGAAAACATAATCTGAGGTCCAGGTTTAGACAGACATATCATGGACTCTGCCTGACTTCTCTGGGATTACTTAGCTGCTTTTTAGACCAGTATACCAGTTGTACAATATCTACAAAACAAAGAATACTTTCATTTTTTCTCCTTGTTACTGTCTGCTGAGAACTGAATTTTGCCAATGATTAGTCCTCCTTAAGCCAGTTGGCGAGAACCAATTGGTGAAGGAAACATGCACTCACTTTGAATTTTTTTTTCTGCACGGCCCTAACTAAAGCCCTGTTGCCTGATACGGGGTCTATATTATATATTTGAAGTTTCAAAACATCAACTCCCATATGTTCAACAACATATGATCGAAGTTTGAAACTTCAAATATATAATAAAACATCAAAAAATAAATAAATAAAGCTTACCTTAACGCTCCGAGCAGGGGGGCAAGCCCCCTGTACCCCCACACCCCCCTACTTAAATATACCAACTCCGAGATTGCACTTCAGTGCAGAAAAGGGAAATTCTCCCATTCTGTACCGTATGGCGTTGTTACATTTAACCTTCAAACTTTTCAAAGTTCGATCATATGGTGTCGACCATATGACATTCAAACTTTGAAAAGTTCATTCATGTAATAGGAACCCGTGATATGGGCGCCTGTGTCATCGTGGGAGCATTTCCCTATGGGTTTTGTATGCTTACACACATACATCCCCTGACAACTACCATTAATGTCTTAAGATTGCAATGCCCCCCCAATCTATAGCCATTGTGAAAGTACAAGACAATGCCTATATGGGAGCAGTCATGTGATAGGGACTGCTACTGCTCTCCCCCATGACCCTGCCATAAGTTGCTTATTAACCCAGACCCGCCACCCTCCACCCCACTGGATCTTCAAGTGCCAGAGCTGCCTGGGCACCATGAATATGTTCTACTTCTGAACTCCATGAAAGAAAAAAGGAAATGTATACATAAATATGACCTGCATGCCTACTGATAAAGAAGGATGTAAAAGGCAACTTCTGCAGCAGGACAGTGCTTTCTGTAGCCACTATGACATGCTGATGTGCAGTTACCTGTCATATCTTACAGACTAGCAATCCTTTGGCTCGTTACACTATTCATCCTACGCGCCTCCTAGAACAGTAATGTTGCACCCCACACACTTTGGCAGTAGGAGTGATATTACTAATACCTCCTATCCAGTCCCCAATACTGCTTCACAAAACATCAGCAGGTTGGATAATTTGTTTAGTCTCGGTCTTTCTCATAGATATTATAACAATACCGCTGCACCACTGTGACGGAACCATAAGTTACTGTTTAGCATACTTCTGAACTGTACAGATAAAGTATGTCCAAATTTTCACTTCATATTTTAGATCTTTTTCAGTTGTGGTTTTCTGGCAGATCACTGAGGGATGGAGTCAAAATGACAGATTTGAGTTGCAGACTTAGTTTTCACAATGTATGTCATTGCAAAACTTGTTCCATCAACTTTCTATGTTTGTAAGAGCAATATTTAAAATGTCCCTCTCTTGGCCTGTGTCCCCCCCTCGTTCTCTGAGGTTGGGAGGTGTGCTGTTCTCTGCCACAAGTGGGAGTCCTAAGTTGTTACGATCACTCGTATCTGGCAAGAGTTTCAGAGCTGCTGTTATGCCTCCCACCCAAGACAAGTCCACACCGTTGGATAAGGTTTGTGTGGTTGGACATCTTGAGTTGGTTCTTGCTGCATGGCACCATACACACGTTTCTGTCCACTGGGCCAAATGAAGAGTGGAACAGTAGTTTTTGTGGACCAGGATAGTCTGATTGAATAAGAGCCTCTTCACCAGTGTTCTAGGGAGAAAAGCTATAGACTATGAGATCAGAAATCTGTACAATAATGTAACAGAAATATGTACAATAATGTAATGCATACAGTTTTTAAAGGAAAAACTGAACATAAAATGGTCTAAAAGGTAGGGTTCTAATGAAGTACTATATTAGAGTAGCATAAGGCTATATGGCCTTGCACAGCTTGCCTCTTCAGCAATTTGCTGTAACAAATGAAGTGCACTGCACTCTTATTTGCTGGATCCTTGCCACTTTTCCCAGCAGTATTCCTTGGGCACCTTTTCAGATGTACTAAGTCACCACCTCCCCATAACCACATTTGCTATAAAACTAGTAACATACGCAAGCAAGATGGGTACAGCCAGGTAAATCTTAAATCCTTCTAAAAAAAATGTTTTGGAACCATTAGGTGAAGCTGTAGCTAAATTGAAAAGAATATTTAGCTATTGTGTATAAATGTGGATTTTTTTATTCTAATCCTTTTGTCTTTGATCAGTTTAAAAAAAAAAAAAAAAAATCAAGCCAAGCTGGAGTTGCCAGTGTGATTCTCTAAACTGTTTAGAGGCATATGACCCCTTAAGGACTTTGGGTGTTTCTGCTATGTGGCAGCTCTGAGTGTTGTCCTTGAGTTCATTTGCATATATCCCATGTGCTTCCCAATAGAAGAGGTTTAAGGAAACGCACAGTAAAAACTGTAGCTTGGCTAGATTTTCTTTCAGTTTGTTTTTTGCTTTACTGATTTGTCTGATTTTTTTATACTCTTTTTTTTTTTTTTTTTTTTTGTCTTGGATCTTGTGTACTGTTGGTATCATTTGTAGCTCCCCCCATGGTCTTAACTGAGCTGTTACTGCCTAGTCATTTCCAGATAAAGGTAATATACAAACAATACAAATAATACGTAAAACTTTAAGGACGCATGATCTTTAAGGATCATGAAGTGAGTCAATTTATCATAGGTTTGTAGGTGGGTATTAGGCTATTGGCCTTTGGACTTATAAGACTAGCCATAACGATTCCCTGGTTATTGCTTCCCACAAATATTTACTTTCCTAGACCCTTGGCTAGTAGGGCTACTGATGTGATCCCTGGGGTGAATTTCCCATCTCCCATCCAATTGTCAAGGTTCCTCTTGAAGAGGACCATTGAGGCACTCTGCCTGACATGCAACACCAAAATTACTGTGCTAGAAAATGGAAGAGGATGCAGACTAGTGGGATTAGGACAACCATGTGGAGATGTGCTGGGGAAAGTGGTATTTTAGGGAAATTGGAAGAAATAGTGCGAATTTTAATTTTGAAGAAATGGGGTGGAATAGGACATCTCCTCTCCCTTTACTACAGTATTGGTAGTAGGGTCCATTTTTCCTCACTCCATTTGGGTTGTATAGGTTTTGGATTTCCCATTTTGGAGGTCTGGGGTGCTGTTCAGTCATAAATACATGTAAAAGGCTGAAGTTTGACAACTGTTAGTGCTTATGCTTAAGTGGCTGTCACCTCTCTGTGGCATTTTGTAAGGGTGTCTGGCATCCAACTACAGATGCTAGAAGAGAACATACATGTGCATGTGAATTGCAAGAACCTTCCTGCTTTTAACAGGTTTTATTTGGCATTTCAGTTGTCACTGCCTCCCAAGGGAGGTTTCACTTGTGGCCTGAGACTTTTGCTGTCTGTTTATTGTTCATTATCTTGTGTCCTTTCGCCTCAGCAGACTTTGAGGAGTTCAAATCTTTATCTGGACAGTAAGTTCTTTCCATGATATTCTAAGATTTGAATTTTGATACTGCTTGGCAATATGAGATAAACTTTGAACATATAGTCTTGCTTTACTCCATCCCAGGATAATCTTTTCTTAGTATACTTCCTACAGACAAGGTTCTTTTTCTCTGATTTACTTTCACAGCTGTCTTTTCTTGAATACATTTATCAGTAAGCTTTTGAGAACCCTAAGATACAAGCCTTCAACAGGAGTCATAACTTGTGTTTGACTATACATGAGGAATTCCAGTGATATGCCAGGTTAGTTTGGGCTTCGCAGCAACAGCCGTATAACATTTCTAATGCCTCTTTCCAGGCTTCATTCAACCCAGGAGTGCGTTTCTGGTCTCTTTTCCAAGAACTAGTCACATGTTTCAGATCTAACATGGGGGAGGAGTGTTCCAAGTACATTAAGGCTCCAGGGCTGGTCACCCGAAGAGAGGAAGAACCCCATAAAATAAATGAATGCTCTTGTGTTGTCTCTCCAGCACCTACATTCTCTGAACTCTGTACCCTTTTTCAAATTTACAAAGACAAAACCACAGTTGTGGTACATAATCAGGGAAGGCACAAAGTCTTAATGCCTCCAAAGCTGGTCTTCATTGCTTAGGACACAAATGGTACTGCACACTTTTCTTCAAATTGTCTACATTCTTGAGAGAAGAACACTTGCAAATTTTTTGAGCAGACCTTTGAGTGGATGCTGAATTGTGTCGGGGGTCTTTTGGGGGGCATTCATCTCCGGAGTACTTGTGCAGACTTTTTTTTTTTGCTTCCTCTTAAAACAGACGGCTCTGTTCTCCAGAAAGCCATGCCTTCAGGCTTGGAAGACCAATGTTGTGCCTTTTTCTGGGAGGGGAAATTCCTTTATACATCACTTCTATGATTCTCAATCAAGGAGGACAAGGCAAATCTTAAGGGGCAATTGGCTGGGTTTAAAATGGCTCGCAAGGGCAGTTAGCTTAGTACTATATAACTCAAAGTCACAAACTACAACTCATCAACAACTACAACTGAAAAAAGTACAGTTTGTGAAATCATAAACATGAACCCTTCTGACAAATTATGTTCATTGAAATATAACCAGAAGGCTGGAACTAAGAAGCTGACAGACCCCTTCCTTATGCTATGGAGATGTTGTTTAACAGGCTATTAGCCCTTCCATATAAAGAAGTACTCTTACGTTGTTAATGCAAACGGAGGACGGAAAAGGAATGCATCATTCCCAAGGGGCAAGCAGCTGATGCTTACATCCCCTAGTAACTAATAATGTGTCAGTTTTTACTCTCCACAGTATACTCAAACAAATCACACACACACACACACACACACACACACACACACACACACACACACACACACACACACACACACACACACACACACACACACACACACACACACACACACACACACACACACACACACACACACATCAGGAGATCACCATCTTATAACATAAAAACAATCTGAATTGTTAAACTGTCATTTACAAATACACCTGCAGACAAAACCAAAGCAGTGAATTTTCTTCCAATTCCAGGACATTTTTGGCATCTGCCACTATGAAGTACTCAACATTTTGACAATCTAGCTGTTCAGCAGTACACATTCTAAAACACAGCACCATTTATACGTTTTTGCATTGCTTTCTTTTAATGTTTAGCCACCAGTCATTTACCAGGCCCTGCAATATATTTCTAAATTATATCTGAACTCTGGCAGTCCCCTTTGTTTATTTATTTTGCTATGGTCATTCTCCCTTTTGCTGAATACTGAAGGCAGTGTTTTGTATTTGTGAACCTTGATGACATTAGTATACCATGTGACTTTTTATGAATGTTGTTGTACAGAAAATTAAACTGTCATCTTTTTATACAGACTATCTAATCAGAGATGTTACCATGAAGTTAACAGTCATGAATAAACATTTAGTTTAAGTAGATCCTTGGTGTAAATACCACAATGTAAGCTTGCATGCTGTGCAGTGCTTAACAAATCACAAGTTACACAACCATTCCACTAGTCCTGGATCAGGGACGTGTGGACGTTTTCCATTTACCACAGAACATGAAAAATATGAGGAACTTAAACTTCTGCTTGAAAGGCAATAAATTAAAAGAAAGCATTCTCACCAGCTAGAAACCATGTAAAATAAACCATAATGACTTCATTTTTTTTTTCAAAAATAGCCATTGCTTGGGAAGAGGTGCTGGAATCTGAGTCACTCATACAGGTGCTAGTGACTGAAAAGATTTGGCAGCAAAGCTGACAGTCCTCCATAATTATGTTAAATGCTTATAAATAATAGAGTACCAGTGGACCTAATTCCTAACTCGAGCTCAGCTCTATAATTACTGGCAAAGAGAGTCCCTGAAGGGAATGTGGTGCAGACAGAAATCAATGTTTCTGCAGAACTTAACTAACAACACAATTAACCCCTAGTGCAGAAGGCAAGCTGGCCAAACCTAATGCTGCACATAACTGTAGGGGGTAATGTAAAACATCCTTTTGACACATCACTTCAAACTGCAACTTTCTGGCAACTGTGGAAGTGCTGTGTTTTTTTTTTCTTGTAAACTTCCTTCTGTCTGCTTTTACATCTCTACTCTATATACTGTTTTTGTGCTAAATGTAAGCACTTTCCACTGGAGAAAAATGAAAGAAAAGCAAACTTTATTCCAAGTCAAACAAAATCAAGTAATAAAAACCTGGCAACTTAAAATAGCATTTGGCTTACATTTTCATTTCTCTCTTTGTTTATACATAATGACAACAATACTAAGAATGAAGGCTACAATTACAAATGTTTTCCCCGCTCGGAAATACTGGTGATATAGTAGCAAACAAATCGCTATGATCTCAACCTGCCCACTCATGCCAAGATGTTACTGCATTCAAAGAGGTTAATCCAAACTTCAGAGTAGATACAGGGATACAGGAATACCAAAAGCTTTGTAGAGATGTTGATAAACTCTTGACAGACATTTCTCAATCCTTTTTGACAGTGCAGCAAGATCCTGGCAAAAGTAGAAATTCCTGAAATTTTAAATGGACACAGAACACTATGGCATCACCATGTCTTACAACTGGACCAGGAGTAACATCCACAGGACTGCTGAACATATCAAATCATCTTACCCACAATACGCATATGATGCACTGAAGCTAATACATATTTGCATGAACTCTGCCTCTCTTTCTATTCCTGTTGGTCAGTCTCCCTCTTTGTCAGCTGGTCAACCACCCCCAACTGAAAGAAAAATGGATTTTCATATCTCTACATCATAATCTCTTTTGTCCATTCAGAATGCAGATTTCACTGTACAGGCAACATTACTGGAAATGAAACACAGTAAACAGTACTGGTCAAACATCTAAGAATAAGGAGAAAATATTGCATGCAAACTCAGGAATGAAAAAGTAAAGAAAATAAATAAAATAACTACCTACACATATCAGTTCTATAGACAAACCTCATCTCCGTTATCACTATCACATCTCACCATTTATCGATGAATATTACCTTACAGATTTCCATTATTACTGTCTCATCTCACCATTTATCGATGAATATTACCTTACAGATTTCCATTATTACTGTCTCATCTCACCATTTATCGATGAATATTACCTTACAGATTTCCATTATTACTGTCTCATCTCGTCATTTATCGATGAATATTACCTTACAGATTTCCATTATTACTGTCTCATCTCATTTATCGATGAATATTACCTTACGGATTTCCATTATTACTGTCTCATCTCACCATTTATCGATGAATATTACCTTACAGATTTCCATTATTACTGTCTCATCTCACCATTTATCGATGAATATTATCTTACAGATTTCCATTATTACTGTCTCATCATTTATCGATGAATATTACCTTACAGATTTCCATTATTACTGTCTTATCTCACCATTTATCTATGAATATTACCTTACGGATTTCCATTATTACTGTCTCATCTCTCCATTTATCGATGAGTATTACCTTACAAATTTCCATTATTACTGTCTCATCTCACCATTTATCGATGAATATTACCTTACAGATTTCCATTATTACTGTCTCATCTCACCATTTATCGATGAATATTACCTTACAGATTTCCATTATTACGGTCTCATCTCGTCATTTATCGATGGATATTACCTTACAGATTTCCATTATTACTGTCTCATCTCACCATTTATCGATGAATATTACCTTACAGATTTCCATTATTACTGTCTCATCTCACCATTTATCGATGAATATTACCTTACAGATTTCCATTATTACTGTCTCATCTCGTCATTTATCGATGAATATTACCTTACAGATTTCCATTATTACTGTCTCATCTCGTCATTTATCAACAAATATCACCTTACAGATCTCATCTTTAACCAATTATGTTGCACTGTATCACCAATCCTGTGGCAATGTAACCACAACATATTATTGTTAATTATAAATGAAAAACTACTTGACATCACTGACATCCTGTCCTGCCTTATATAAGCGGTATATTTTGGGTTATTTCTGATTATTATCTGAGCTTTGCTCTGGCTAAGATCTACCTGAAATCAACTGGACGTATAAGTGAATTTAAGTACACTTTTATCTGCTCTTTTTCATATAGTTCTGCATTTAATTCACTTATTTGTGTTTCTCACTGAATATTAAGTCAACTGAAAGTTGTGGCTGTGTCTCTACAGTTAGTTTCCCTCCCATCCTCCTTGTTCTTGTTCTGATGTTAATGTTGGTGGCTTTGAAACTGCCCGCCCCTCTTGTAAATTTGTATTTGAATACTCCTTCTGGGCCCATCTCATTTGCTCACTCAACTGAGTGCAGTGAGATCATATTCTGATTTCAGGCACTCCTACTGTGTACAAAGAGAGCATTTGGGAAGGACAACCCCTGTAGCCTCTTAATCCTGCTCTGTTCTCTCTCTCAAAAATAAATAAATAAATAAATAAAATATATACATATTTTATTCAGTTGCTCTTACTGTAACTGTCTTAGTTGCTGTTCTGCGCGCTATCTGTTCAGTCACTCTTATTCTGCACTTATTACTGCTTGCTAGTAGCCTTCTAATTTACTGCCTTCTGCACTTGTTTTTTAGTCATTTGTTAATTTAATTGCATTTATTCAAAGTGTATTTGCCGTAATATTGCTACACACTCAAGTATGCTAACCTGCACTGCAATTTGAATTGTATTTACTGCTGTTTTAGCTGCTTTTCTGTAAAAAAAAAAAAAAAATTCTAAGCTTGTTTCCTGCCTTTCCTGTAACTGGTATAGTCCTGATACAGACTTATGGTATTATCCAGGACTGTTGGTAAGCTTCTGAGTGCCCCAAGCCCTTCTGTGTTGGAGAGAAGCCTTCTAGCTTATCAGTGGGAGTGGCAAGCTTTATTGGCCATTTGGGAAGCTTTTCCATCTCTTTCAACCTTCTGATTTAAAAGCCTGTGTTTGCACTTGTTTCCTACCTTTCCTGTTACTAGTCTAGTCCAGGTACAGATTTGCTGTATCCTGGACTCTTTGTAAGTTTCTAAGCCCCCAAGCCTTTCCGTGTTGGAGGGAAGCCTTCTAGCTTATCAGTGGGAGTGGTAAGCATTAGGTAGCCTATCTACCACAAGAGGAGTGTTTCCTGGCCCAGAAATTGTAGCTATTGGCTATTTGGACAGTTTTTTTTTCCATCTCTTTCAACTTTCTGGTTTAAAAGCTGCACTTGCACTTATTTCCCGCCTTTCCTGTAACTAGCCTAGTCCAGATACAGAGTTGCTGTATCCAGGACTGTTGGTAAGCTTCTGAGCCATGCAAGCCTTTCTGTGTTGGAGGAAAGCCTTCTAGCTTATCAGTGGGAGTGGTAAGCACTAGGTAGCCTGTCTACCATGAGAGGAGTGGTTCTTATCCCAGAAATTGTAGTTTATTGACCATTTGGACCGTTTGTCCATCTCTATCAACTTTCTAGTTTAAAAGACCACATCTGCGCTTGTTTCTCATCTTCCCTGTAACTAACCTACTGGGAAGCACTAGAAAGCCTTAAACTGATACAAGCCTTCTAGCTTAGAAGAGGGACTTTAGAGTGATTAAGTATCAGTTTTTTGTACTTTCTTGCTATACTTAACTGTTTTCCGCCTAAACACTGATTTTCCAGCATTTATTGTGATTCAAAAGCTTGTTTTTTTTCACATATTGTAGTTATTTGATTGACTGCACTTTTAAAAAGTAGCTTTTTGTTTAAATAATTTAACTGCTGTAGGCTACACACTAAAGTGTGATAGCCTTTTCTGATCGTTTGTAGTCGTTTGCTGTTTTAAGTGTATTTTTTTTTTTTTTTACTGTTTTTGCCTTATCTTTTCAAAAAAAACAAAAAAACAAAAAATTCCTTGTTTCCTGCCTTTCTAAGCTAGTATAGTCCAGTTTTCAGCCTAGTGCTGTATTCAGGGCTGTGTTACAAGTTTCTGAGCTGCCCATACCTTACTTGGATAGAAGGAAGTTTCTCTGTTCACCTGTGAGAGAGGGGAGCTTTGAGCAGCCTATCTGTCCCTAGAGGAGTGGTTCCAGCCCAGAAGTTAGTAGTTTATTAGCCATTTTGGGCTAATTTCTATCTCTTTCATTTCCCTGCTATAAAAACCGCCTTTGCACGGTATTGTATGCCGGGCAGTGCCGGTTAGCTAGGGTTAAATTATTCCCAGCTCCACTAAGTCTCCTCTTCAGTTTTTCCCTTGAAACTAGTCTAACTCTCAACCTAAGTAATCAAAAAGCATCCTACAGCCCAGCACTTGCTCAGAGCTAATAGCAAGCACTAATATACCCCAACACTTGATTGCCCAGCAGGGCAAGGCTCTTTATTCACCCCTCAACAACCAAGCGACTAAGCAGCTCACCCTACTATTCAGGCATGACCAAAGGGCAATTTCAGGTGTACTCTCCAGTCCAGCTGGTGAATCTGGGTATCCTGAGGCAATGTTACAACTGCCTCATATACACAGAGAACCCTCTCCTCCTACCACAAAACACTAACATATGCGAGAGATGCAATTACACAGCCAAACTGGAGGCTAAGCTGTCTCCACCCAAGACTGGAACTGACAGTCAAGAGGAGAAGGTTAACACTTGCACCACACCTCCAGCCACACATAGACCTACTAAACCAGCACTGGCAAAAAATACACATAAATACACAAAATCATACTCAGAGACTCTAAATAAAAACCTGCAAAAGCATCAGAGACCTCCAAAGCAGACACCCAAACAAACTGCACCTCCCGTCATAAACCAGACAACGCATAAAACACAAAATCAGTGTGCCACACAATCACAGCCCTTAAGGCGAAATAACATACCTAACACACTAGTAATAGGTGACTCTATAATCAGGCACACTGACATCCCACTCACTAGGCTGGACATGCAGAAGGTTACTGTTAGCTGTCTGTCGGGAGCCAGAATCCGCCACATAACACAAGCACTCAGGTCACTCCAGAACAAGTACAACATTGTTCATGTTGGTGTGAATGACTTGAGACATACCTCCCAGGACTACATGAAAAGAGACATGGAAGAGCTCTCTGATCATGTAGCCCAGGCGGGTATGACACTGACCCTGAGTAGCATCCTGCCCTCACCAAGAATGATACCTCAGTATAAAGAAAAAATGATCAATTTCAACAATTGACTAAGCTTCTGGTGTCATTCCAAGGGGATCCAGTGTGTCAGCCTCACAAGAGACAGCTTGCACCTGTCACCCCTAGGCTTTCGAATACTGGCCAAGGCTCTTGCTGCTCCCATAGTGCCTTTTTTAGGCAAGGTTCAAAAGTCAAACCCACCTTGGTAAACAGCACAATTAACAAAAAACTGAGGGTTATGCTACTCAATGCCAGGAGTTTAAATCTCAAAATGCACGTGCTTGAAGCACTCCTCAGTATGGAGAATGGTGACATCTGTGCAGTAACTGAAACCTGGTTCAAGGCTCCAGTGAGCACCCCAGCACTACTGGGCTACAACTCGTACCACACGTTTCGGCCACAGAACACGGACCGAAACACAAAGGGAGGGGGTGTATCCATATTCATCAAGGATACTTACACCTCCAGGTTAGTGGCACAGCATGATACCTCTGAGATCATCCATGTGTAACTAACATCAGGCAAATCTGCAATGCAAATTGTGGCCTGCTACAGATCACCCTCCATGACCCAGGACCACCACTCCACCTTTCTGGAGACACTGGAAAACATGAAGGTCCTACCGAACACTCTGATATTGGGCGATTTAAATTACCCTGCTATTAACTGGGAAAACTACTCAAGTACAAACTCCCAGGCCCAGCGCTTCCTGGAATACATCAACTTAAACACCCTGGATCAGCTGGTAAACTTCCCTATCAGAGGTGAAAACATATTGGACCTGGTTATCACAAACATGGGCAACAGGTGTTCCACACCGGAGGTCAACCCGTCACTGGTTAGATCAGACAACAAACTAATCATTCTGGATGTCCACACCCTACCACCACCCCCAACTAAGGAAACCACAGTAAAAAACTTTTCTAAAGCAAACTACACCTTACTTAAGACAGAGGCGGTAAGTTTCACAGCCCCCACGCTAAAGGTTAACGCAGCCCAAGATGCAGAAACCTTTACAAATGCACTCTATAAGCACCTGCAAGGATGCATGGATCGTTTCATCTCTAGAAAAACCAAGACTCACTCTTCTAAGAGAAGGAAACCAGTCTGGTGGACCCCTGCCATAAACAGGCTATACAATAGAAGGAGGAAACTAGTTCAGAAAAAAAGCAAATCCCAAGAAGGAAAGACATTCCTTATCAGTATCAGTAAGAAACTAAGGTCCTTCATAAAATCATCCAAGGCTAACTTCAAAAGAAAAATAGCCAAGGATTCAAAAGATAACCACAAAGCCTTCTTTAGCTATGTTAAGAATCTAACTGGCAACTTGCAGATATGCACTGAACTAGTGCAAAATGGCACAAAATATACTGAACATACTGATATTGCCAACATCCTGGCAGATGGATTCAGTGCAAACCTCACCCCCTTCTCACCCCCCAAAAGGGCCCACAACAATACTGGAAAAGTGTAGTGTCCCAGAAGTCACAGACGCACAGGTGAAAATAGCCCTTTCAAAAGC
Organism: Protopterus annectens; assembly: GCF_019279795.1. Classification (NCBI taxonomy): domain Eukaryota; kingdom Metazoa; phylum Chordata; order Ceratodontiformes; family Protopteridae; genus Protopterus; species Protopterus annectens. The sequence goes on from NC_056728.1 coordinate 84,104,610, forward strand.
CAAAAACACAGCATCAACGGGTCCAGATGGTGTCCCAGGCTGCATCTTGCACGAACTACAGAATGAACTTACCCCCCACCTAAACACGCTGTTCAACCTCAGCCTCTCCACAGGTTACTTGCCCATAGAATGGTGCACAACAACAGTTATTCCACTCCACAAAGGAGGGGCCACAACTGACCCTGGTAACTACTGCCCCATAAGCTTAACTAGCCTGGTCTGCAAGGCTATGGAGTGCATCGTCATGGAACTCATTAACAAAGACATTGGGAACCTCCAAACACTTGACCTGACCCAGTTCGGTGTTAGGGGCATATCATGCCTACTAAACCTGGTTGACTTCTTCGAGACAGTCACCAAGGCCATAAGACAAGGGAAAGGTTGTTCACACAGCCTACATTGACCTCACCAAGGCTTTCGACACCATTCCCCACTTGGGTATTACAGAAAAACTCACCAGCCTGAACGTCACGAGATGGGTTGCCAACTGGCTTACAGACAAAACTCACACAGTAAGAATAGCGGGCACCAGGTCCTACTCTAAACCAGTCACAAGTGGTGTCCCGCAAGGCTCGGTCCTGGGACCCCTACTGTTTGGCATATACTTCTCAGAAGTACAGGCAAACAGAGGAGGACAGTGGCTAACCAAGTTCGCTGATGACTGCAAACTGGGAGCCATAATTGACTCTCCGGCTGACACGGACATCCTCCAAAAGGGCCTTACTGAGACAGACACCTGGTGTCAAAGTCATGGCCTCAAGCTAAATGCCAAAAAATGCATAGTCATCCCGTTTAGGAAAAACAAAATACCCACAAATTACCACATAGGTGGCAGCCCCCTTAATACAGAAGAGGTAATGAGAGATCTGGGCACCCAGGTAGATAGTAATCTCTCCTCTGACAATCACATTGCCAAAGTAGTTTTGAAATCCTTCTATGTGGCCCATCTAATTACTAAAGGGTTCACATCTAGAAATAAAGAGGTTATAGTGCCCCTCTACTCATCACTCATCAGACCCATCATAGAGTACAATGCCCCATTTGGGATGTACCTCACAAGATACTTCCAACAGCTGGAGAGACCACAAAAGTACCTCACTAAGAGGATTACTGGCCTCAAACATATGTCCTATGCAGCTCGACTGAAAAAACTCCGGCTATACTCAGTGGCATATTGCTTACTCAGAGGTGATCTCTGCCTGACTTACAAAGCCATGTCCAACTCAGAATTGATGGACATGCTCCACCTAAAGAAATCCAAGTCACTGTGAGCCACGCACTCTAGTGAGCTAAGCCTTACCACAACTATAAATAGAAAGTACAGTTGTGTACCTACCATAAATATAGATGTTCGAGTGTATTCACTGTTGCAGTCATTACACTTGGGTTATCCTTCTGGCAGGCAACCCGCAGTCAGCCTGAATTCCAAAGTCCTGGTCTGGCATTGGTTGCTGTCGCCTCTTCCCTGACGTCAGTGTGCCTGGGGTATAAAAGATGCAGCCGATGCCATTTTCTTCAGTTTTTCTTGCCCCAGATGTCAGGTGCCCCCAAAAGGGTAGGCTGTAAAAATTACGATCATAAAAAATCATGCACATAACCTTCATCTACAAGCAAATACACCACATAGGTTGTATAGAATAGATAAGTACAGATAAGTCCCAGCAAAGAAAAAGGGGGATGGTGGGAGGGTAACCTGGACTGCAACAGTGAATACACTCGAACATCTACATTTATGGTAGGTACACAACTGTACTATGTTCGTGTTTCACTGTTGCAGTCATTACACTTGGGTTGAATCCCAAAGCTGAGGTTGGGTGGCTGGGCCTAAATAGAGTTTGGAGTGGCTATGAGGCCCTGCAGAACTGCAGTGGCAAAGCCTGCTCTGGATTTAGAGTAGAGAGGTAAATGGTAGTGCTTTGTAAAAGTGTGCACTGAAGTCCATGTTGCAGCCTCCAAAATATCCTTGGTTGGTACTCCTCTGAGGAAGGCTGCTGAAGTGGCTGCTGCTCTGGTAGAATGTGGCCTAATGCCCTTGGGCACTGATTTGCCATGTTGTGAATAGCAGAAACGAATGCAGTGGCCTATCCATTTTGAAATAGTCTGCTTTGAAATGGCTTTTCCTTGGGAACCTGCAGCATATGACACTAAGAGTTGTTCAGTCTTTCTGAAGGCTTTAGTCTTGTCCAAGTAAAAGCGTAGCTGTCTGTGTATGTCCAAAGTATGCAGAAGTCTCTCCCCCTTATTCTGTGGGTTTGGATAAAAGGTAGGCAAATGTATGGTTTGGTTAAGAGCCACGCTGGACACTACCTTAGGCATAAATGTGGGGTTTGTCCTTAGAGAAACCCTCTCCTGATGAAAAATAATAAAAGGTTCCACAGCCATTAGTGCCTGTAACTCTGAGACTCTTCTTGCTGAAGTTATTGTTAGGAGAAGAGCGGTTTTCCATGACAAGTATTTTATCTCTGCTGTATTGGCTGGGCTCAAAAGGAGGCAGTGTGAGTTTTTCCAAAACAAAATTGAGGTCCCATGTAGGCACTGGAGCTCTCCTTTGAGGTCTTATGTTTTTGGCCCCTCTGAGAAACTGTCTTAGCAGTGGATGAGAAAAAATAGGTGGGTCCGTATTGTAATGAGCTGAAATAGCAGAGGCATGGATCTTAATTGATGAGAAGGATAGGCCTTTGTCCAGAATCTCAGTTAGGTATTGCAAAATCTGAGGAATATTTGCTTCAAGCGAGTCAATTCCCTGTGCTTGGTTCCAAGCACAGAATCTCTTCCATTTTTCTGCATAAGATTTTCTGGTGCTGGGCCTTCTGTTCTCCAAAATAACATCCATAGCTGCTTTAGAGAGAGGTGTGTTCTGAATGATTAAATTATCCGCCATGCAGCCAGATTTACGGTTTTGAGTTGGCTGTGCAGGATCTGATTGTTCTGTTGGGTCAGCAAATGAGGTATTAGAGGCAATGTCCAGGCTGGGCCTTCAGACAAGCTCTTTAAAATTGTGTACCAGTGCTGGCGTGGCCAGTCTGGGGCAATCAGTATCATTTTTGGCTTCTCTTGTCTGACCTTTAGGAGTACCTTGGTAAGGAGAGGCAGAGGAGGGAAGGCATATACTGTAAGGGCTTTCCAGCTGAATGAAAGGGCCTCCACTTTCCATGCTTGCTTGTGATAAGTCCGAGTGCAGAATCTCTGTAGCTGGCAGTTGTGAGGGGAGGCGAATAAATCTATGTCTGGGCATCCCTATTTCCTTGTTATCATGTTGAAGATTTGTGGATCCAGTTTTCACTCATGAGGATCCATGAGGTTTCTGCTTAGTTCGTCTGCCAAAGTATTTGTCTTTCCTGGCAGGAATTGTGCTTGCAGATGTACTTGATAAGTCAATGCTGTGTTCCAAAAAGTCATGGTTTGCCTGCAGAGGGGGTAGGAATGTGTGCCCCCTTGCTTGTTTATGTACCACATGACTGTAGTATTGTCTGTCTTTATCAGTAGTTGTCCTGGATGAAGTAGGTCCTTGAAGGCTGTCAGGGCATTTTGTACAGCTAGCATCTCTTTTTGATTGATATGAACATGCATTTGGTTTGTGGGCCATGTGCACTGAATACATTTTCCTGCCATGTGCGCCCCCCAGGCATAATCTGATGCATCTGTTGTTAGTGTCTGCCTGGCAGTGGGTAAGATGAATGGTTGTCCCTTGTTGTGGTGACAGGCCTGTGCCCACCATTGAAATTCCTGTTGCAGGCAGGGAATGAGAGTAATTACTATTTCCAGGCTGTGGCAATGTTGAGTCCAAACACTTTTTAGATACCATTGCAGTTTCCTCATATGCAGTCTTGCATATGGAATTAGTAGAATGCAGGATGCCATGTAACCCAGAGCCTGCAGAATTTTCCTTGCAGAAAACTGGGTTTTTGTTGCCATGTCTTTGAAGTAAGAAGTTAGATGCCTTTGTTTGTCTGGCGTGAGATAAGCCATCTGGGCAGTTGTATTTAAGCTTGCACCCATGAATATTATCCCTTGAGAGGGCACTAGTTTTGATTTATTTTCGTTTACTGTGTACCCTAGGCAAAGTAGTAATCTTTTTACAAACGCCAGATGCTGTAGTAGAATATCTTTGTCCTTTGCTTGAATAAGGCAGTCGTCTAAGTAGGGGTATATTTGAATTCCTCTTTGTCTGCAAAATGCAATTACTTGTGCCAGGCATTTTGTGAAGACCTTGGGCGCAGTAGATAAGCCAAAGGGCAGTGCAGAGAATTGGTAGTGCATGGAGCCAGCTTATGAATCTGAGGTAACTTCTGCAAGTTTGTCTGATTGGGACATGCAGGTATGCCTCTTTGAGGTCCAAAGTTACGAGCCAAGCCTTCTTGCCCAGCATGGGCAGAAGCTGTTGTAGAGTCAACATTTTGAATTTTGGGACGTGCAGAAAAGTATTTAGAATAGACAGGTCCAGAATTGGTCTCCAAGCTTTGTCCTTTCTTGGAACTAAGAAAAGTCTTGAGTAAAACCCTTGTCCCTGCTCTTGTAGTGGCACTGGCTGAATAGCCCCCATGTCCATGAGAGATGAAACTTGTTTTTGTGCCTCTTGCCATTGATTGCATGACAGATCTGGCATACCTTTTGCCTTTGGAAGGGTGTGAAAGTGGAACCTGTAGCCCTGAGAGACTATATTTAAGACCCATTTGTCCTGGGTGATCTTGTGCCAGTTTTGTAAAAAAAGTGCTAGCTTTCCCCCTAAGGGTGCTGCCAAAAAATAAGTGCATGGCATTGGCAGAGGGAAGTCATTGGGACTGTTTTCTATAAGGCTGTGTTTTGTCTTCTCTACTTTTGGAGGTAGAAGCACCCCATTGTTTGGGCCTGTATGAGCCCTGGGGCTGTTGCCTGCCTCTAGGACATCTGAATCTGCCTCTTTGTGGTCTGACACTGGAAAGGACCAATTCTTAGAGGGCCAGTTCCTGCTAAATTTGGGTGGCTGTACCTGTAAGAAATCCTTTACTGTCTGCATAGATTTTGCCTTATCCTCCATTTTCTTTAACACCTCCTCTGCCTTAACACCATACAAAGTATCATGCTGTAATGGAGCATCCAATAATTTTGCTTTAACATGATCAGGCAGATTCTGTTCCTTTAACCAAGCATGCCTTCTAATAACAGAACCTGTACAGCGGCCCTGCACAAGGCCTCCAGTGAATCATAGCCACATTGCAAAGTATGTTTTCCCACTTGTTCAGCTGCATGCAATAAATCCTGCAAATCTTTGTTCTCCCTACATTCAGAATTTGTCAACATTTTTTGTTTTAACAAAGACATTACATATTGCTGATATTTGAGCATATGAAACTGACAATTTAAAGCCCTTACAGCCAAGGTAGCAGAAGTGTAAACATTTTTCCCCCATCTGTCCAAAGCCCTAGAATCTCTGTCTGAGGGGACAGGGTTTTTGGCAGAAGCAGCCTTGACCCCTTTGGGACCCTGTGAGATAGTTTCTGGGTCAGCAGCAGGGTTTCTGTAAAGAAATTTATGGGTGTCTGGGACCCTGTAGTATCTGTCTGACTTGACAAGGGCAGGAGGTAAAGAGTCTGGAGACAGGCCGGAATCTGAGAAAACATCATCTACTATGTCTAGAACAGGGGGAACTGCAAGAGGTCTGTGCTGAGGAAGTAAAAGAAAGAAAGTCTCTAAGTCTTTTCTTAGAATCAGAATAATCCTGGCTCTCCCAGTGGAAATGCTCCCTCATGGTATGCAGGGTTTCCCCAAAAGAATAGTCCTCCGGAGGAGAAGCTGAAGGAATAGAATGAATCTTCAGCATCAGAATCCTCATAGGGATGAACAGAATATCCCTGATAAGAAGAGGAGTAAGAGGAAATGGAAACCTGATCAGAGGAATCATATTCAGTGTCTTGCCTAGGCCTCTTATCAGGAGGGGGATGGAAACCCCTGATCAAAGTAATTAGGTCTTCGGCCACTTTGAGCATCTGTTTCTTAGGCATAGAAGCCTGTCCTGGGGAATGCTGTACTGGTTTCCTTGTTTTTAAAACTGTTTTAGACTTTATCTTGGATGCTGAAGTAGGCTTTATATAAAGTTGTGTAGGTCTGAAGACACCCTCAGAAGCCGATGCCTGCTCAGCGGCTCCGAACCCATCTGAGGGATTAATTTCCGAAGGACCAATACCTTGAGTATCCAGAGGCCTAGCTGTCTGCACGTGGGAGTCGGAGGTGGCCTGTGGCTCTGAGTTAGCGGAAGTCAAGGGCTGTGAAAGCGCCTCACTGAGCACCAGCGAACAGGCGACTGGCCTAGAAGAGGCTTCGTCGTCGGTTTTGGACCTCGAATGCTTGTCCTTGTCTTTATCCTTGTGTTTTTTATGAATTCCGGTCATCAGTTGTTTCGACGGCATTATGTAGTTAAACCTTCTGCCAAAACAATGAAAAGCAAAATCGTACCGACGCTTAATAGTGTGTTGGTTAAATCTAGCACAAAGCCGACAACTAGCAACGTCGTGGTCAGGGCCTAGGCAAGGAATACAGTAAGAGTGGAAATCCTTATGAGGTATTTGCTTCCCACAAGAAATACAATTGTTAACTTTTTCTGACATCAGTCTGGAGCAAGAAAAAAGTTTCCCCAACGGGGTACTTAGCTTTATTGAAGACATTGGATCTGAAATTCGATTTCGAAAATCTCAGGAGTCGGCCAACTTGCACTTGCAAACTGCTTTTGCTTCGGGCACCGTGCGGCAAGAAAGACTGAAGAAAATGGTGCCAACTGCATCTTTTTTACCCCTGGCACACTGACATCAGGGAAGAGGTGACAGCAACCGACGCCGGACCAGGACTTTGGAATTCAGGCCGACTGCGGGTTGCCTGCCAGCAGGATAACCCAAGTGTAATGACTGCAACAGTGAAACACGATGAACATCATGCTGGAGGGATAGATTCCTGTCACAGAGACTCCCCATGCTCTAGAACAAAATTCCAAACAAAATTCCAACCTACATTAGGCAGAGCCCCTCACTAACACTCTTCAAAAGAAAACTTGACGAGTGGATGGGTAACAGAAAATACACCCCTGGGATCACTTTGTTGGCTCTTCTTGACAGAGGATCAGTTAATTAATCAATGGGGTGGCGAAAGCCGACACACTCTTGCTAGGCTTATAAATGCCCTGGGGCAGATAGCCTAGTACCTACCTATGAACCTATGTATAAAATGTTCTACTTACTCATATACAACTTTGCTGTAACTTTCAAATGTATATTTTGTGGAGCTTTTCTCCCTGGGCCTCCACTGAAAATGGGTTTCTGACCCAGTTGGACTTTTCCAGTCACCAAATGTTAATCAATCAGTCAATCAATAAAGAAATAAATGCACTACCTTTGAATGTTAGAAAAAAGCTAAATCTGAAAAAAATTAATTTTCAATGTAAGGATGATTTTTATGAAAGGATTCAGAATTGGAATTTTTGACTGTATTATACAATGAAGAAGTCCTAGAGATAAAAGATTTCTACACAGCTTTGTAACTATATCTGTCAATTCCACTGTTTGTATGCATGAAGGATATCTAGTTTTGACACTCTGCTCTGAACAGCATGCTACTTACATGTTTGATCCTGAAATGTTTAACATCAGGATTAATTATTATCCTGAGGATGTATAAGAGACTATGGAATGCAGTTCAATCAAGAGAAAGAAGTTTTGGAATAAGAAATGCAATCCTGTTCAATCCTGTTCTCATCAAAGTATTAACTTTACTTTCTGCACTTCCTTCCTGCAATCCAGGCTACCCAAATAGCAAACTGAATCCCTGTTGAAGGCATAAGGTCTAAAAGAATATAACTAGGAATCAGGTGCTTACAATGAGTGGGATATTGATATAGGTGTCTGTCAAATGTTCCGGGATAATACTTGTAATCCCCAAGGGTGCAGAATTGCAAACACAAACCACTTGTTTTATACAGCTTTTTAATGCAGCTCAGCAGGTTTGGCTGGTGTGGTTATGGCAGTGTGCCCTCATTAGTTACAACTTCCACCAGTACTTCAGTCCTATTTGACTACACTAATTATCCCACATCAGTCCAGGGTCACCAATCCCCCCATAAAACAGGTTAACGGGAAAGAGGTAGACCTGATAACCACCAGCGCTGGTCATGGCGGCTGCACTGACCCTACTTTACCTGAGGTGGTAGGATGAACTTATGGAAAGGTGGGACACAATGGTGTCATGAGGGAATGATCCCACTTCATTGGCAATGCAGCCCTCAAAGACATGTCACTCTACAGCACATAGTACCACAGCAAAAGTATCACTGCCAAATTTAGTGCCCTTATCAACATATTCCCACTACTCCCTGAGAAGGCCATCGGGCAAATACTACAACACCTCTCCCACTAGCTCCCGTAGGCGCCCAAGCCAATAATCACATTAATGCCGTCTCAAAAACAGTTAGGGCTTTTTCCCACTACACCAAATATTTCCTAACTCTGAGAATGCAGTACCTCAGACTCTTCCCCCTAATCATCTGGTACAGCAACTGTGCTGTTACTGTAAATATATCAATGGGGTACAAGGGGTGATAAAGCTCCTCTACAAAACTTTTGAAGAGTGTAAAAGTGAGCTTTGGAATTCATTCAAACTGAACTTTATTTTTTAAAGTATTAGGACTCACAACCAGCCCTATAGCACAGAAGGATGTGTTTGGTGGTTACATTTGATGTATTGAATGTCAGTGTAACATGACATTCATAATTCAAGAAATGGCAAATACACTGACTCCTTCAGCAATGCCCTATGTCTCTGCCTCTGTGTATGTATGTGTGATATATAAATTATATACACATACACATATACATATATATATATATATATATATCTATATACACACACACACACACACACACACACACACACACACACACACACACACACACACACACACACACACACACACACACACACACCTATCAGAAGAATGAATGCTCAAAAGAGTGAATGTTAAAAGCTTGAGCCAGGAATATCGAAAATCCAGAAGTTTGCACGGTATGGACATTAACTGTGAGAGGATCGTAATACAGTGGGGATTGTTATTTTGCCACTTTCCACACTGTCTTGTGACCTCAGAATTTGTATATATAATTAGCAGGGGGTGAGGTTGGCATACCCCACCCCACCCCAAGGGAGATGCAGGGTGGCTTGTCCCCCTTCAATGCAGCAGATCTTGTGCTTGCCCAGGTTTTCGATGTTCCCAGCTTGACCTTTTAGCATACGACCTTTTGGAAATTCAAGCTTGTGACAGGAATATTGTAGATTAACGTCTGGCTGTATATAACAACTTTCTACCCTTTTTCAGGTTAGCCTTCAAGCCATATTCTACAAATTATTTCAGCAAGCTATTTCAGAAGTATCTAAATTATTTACATCTGTACTGCAAAATCTTTAACATTAACAAGTGTTACACTAAAGAAGTCTGAAAGAAGAATCAAAAAGACAATTACATCTTCACTTTCTGAATGTTTATTGTATATAAAGTTAAAAAGAACTCATGAACAAAATAAATAAAACTTATGATATAAGCAGATAACTTAGAACATGAAAATCTTAATTACACAAACATCAATTTAGTGCATACAGTGCTGTAGTTGCGCTCTGAATTTAGGAAAAACAAGTTTATTTTGCTTATTTATTTTTTCTCACACTGCCCCCACAGCTAACCATCAGTTGTCACCTGCTAATCTTCTTGTTCTGCCAGACCCAGATTAGGAGAGCAGGATACTGAAGTGGTGTCATACTGCTACCATGGTATGTGCACAAATCCCATCACCCCTAACCAGCCTTGACAGCTCCACTACTGTTGCCTTAAGGAAGTAAATGTGAGCTTCCATGTATGCATAACTTCCCAGACAAGTGAGATAGAACTTAGTTTGTGGTGTTTGTGGAGCTCACCATGCTCTTAATGCTGGCCTTGCAATAAACTTAGGCTACCTTTCTACCCCAAGGATGCATGGGTCAGCATCGTTCACTCACTCCCATCCTCTCATGCCAAGTCCCTTCAGCACCTCATCAATGGAGTAGAAGCCAAGACAGTTGGAAACTAGGAAGCATTTCTTAAAAAAATTAGTTGGAGCTTTTTGAAATGACTTGCATTGTGAGTATTAGACGCCAAGTCTATTGAGACAATTATAAAATTCTGAGATGCGGACTGAGAGGAAGAAGAGAAGGGGAAAGGCAGCTGCCCTGTTTTAGGTACAGGAGAAAGGAAGGCTATTAAGATCTAATTTCTCCTTCTGCAGCCTTTTTTATGATGACAGAGATGGTACTGGTGATAGCCACCTTGCTTTGAGTATAAACATAAACTTTCTTAGCAGCAATCTGCGTCATATTCATCAGAATCTGATGAAGTCCAGTTAACCTGGATGAAAGCGCTTATTCGTAAGTGTGTTTTTTGAAATTCTCCTACTTTACTGGGAGTCTTTATGGTCTATATCCATTGCCCAAATTGCCTGCTTTTTTTGTGTATCACAGTGAGACAACAGAGAAACACCTAGAGGAAACTGAAAAAAAAGTGAGGAATCCTGTGCAAAGACTGAGAGTGGGAAAAGACTTATACATCATGTAGTTCATGCGTCCTACATGAACTCCAAGAAGAGCTAAACCCAAACATAAAACTACTGTTCAATCTCAGCCTTACTACAGGATATGTACCCAAAGAGTGGCGTACAGGAACAGTGGTCCCTCTCCACAATGGTGGTGCCTCAATGGATCCTGGAAACTATCGCCCCATAAGCCTGACTAGCTTGGTCTGCAAAGCTATGGAAAGGACCATCATGGACCTCATAAATAAAGATATTGGGGACCTACAGACACTGGATCCTACCCAGTTTGGCTTTGTTAAGGGCAGATCCTGCCTCTTAAACCTGGTTGATTTCTTTGAAACAGTCACCAAGGCCATTGACAAGGAGAAGGTGGTCCACACAGCCTACCTGGACCTCGCAAAAGCCTTCGATACAATACCCCACTCGGCCATTATAGATAAGCTCACCAGCTTAAATATAAACCCCTATGTCACTAGATGGGTTGCAAACTGGCTCAAGGACAGAACCCACATGGTTAGAATTGCTGGAGCCATGTCAGACACCAAACCAGTTACAAGTGGAGTCCCACAAGGCTCAGTCCTGGGACCTCTCTTGTTCGGTATATATTTTTCTGAGGTACAGGCCAACACGGAAGGACTGTGGCTGACCAAGTTCGCAGATGACTGCAAACTAGGTGCCATAATTGACTCTCCAGCCGACACAAGCATCCTACAAAAGGGCCTCATAGAAACAGACAACTGGTGCCAGAGCCATGGCCTCAAGCTAAATGCCAAAAAGTGTATAGTCATCCCCTTTGGCAAAAACAAAGTGCCCACAAATTACCACATAGGTGGTAATCCATTAAGTATGGAAGAAGTAATTAGGGACCTGGGGACCCAAGTTGATAGCAATCTCTCATTTGAAAACCACTTGGCCAAAGTGGTTCGAAAAACATTTTATATAGCCCACCTAATCATGAAGGGATTCACATCTAGATCAGGGGAGGTCATCGTGCCTCTTTACTCATCCCTCATCAGGCCCATAATTGAGTACAATGCCCCTTTTGGGATGTACCTTACCAGACACCTGCAGCAACTGGAAAGACCCCAAAAGTACCTCACCAAGAGGATCAAAGGGCTCAAACAGATGCCATATGCTGCCCGGTTAAAGAAACTCCAGCTCTACTCAGTGGCATACCGCCTGCTCAGAGGTGATCTGTGCCTGACGTATAAAGCCATGTCCAACCCGGAATTAATGGACATGCTGCACCTCAGAAAATCCAAATCCCATCGAGCTACGTGCTCGAGAGACTTGAACCTCAGCACTGAAATAAATAGGACATGCTGGAGGGACAGATTCATAACCCAGAGGCTCCCTTCACTCTGGAATAAAATCCCAGTCCAGGTTGGGCAGAGTCCCTCATTGACTCTTTTCAAGAGGAATCTTGATGAGTGGATGGGAGATCGTAGGTTTACCCCGGCTATCACTTCTGTGTCACTGTTAGACAGAGGCACAGTATACTAACCTCGAAAAAGGGCATAGCAAAATTAATTTGAAATGGGTGGCGAAAGCCAAACACACTCTGGCTAGGCTTATAAATGCCCTAGGGCAGATAGCCTAGTATGAACCTATGAACCTATGAACATTGCTTGGGAGAATTAATGTAGTCAAGATAATGGCACTAGCCAAAGTTTTCCACCTGCTCCATAACATATAAATTGATTCTAGGGACAAAAGTTAGAACAAATGCAAGAAGACATAGAACACTGAGCCATTAAATGCAAGGGGAAATAAAGAACATGAGATAAATGTGAATGAATATGAAAAGTGAGGAAGGGGCTTCTACACATCCTGACAAATGTAGTGATGTAAAACATCATTCACTAGCTAGAAACAGAATAGAAATGCTAAGCAAAAGAGAATAAGGAACACGGAGATTTGGAGAAGCTTACTAAGGGACATGAATGAAGCATACTAAAACAGCAGGAAATGGGGTGTAGGGAACCCAAAAAATCTTTAGACAACAGAAGAGTAGGGGTATATGTAGAGAAGAAAAATTAAGAAATCTAAATTAAAGCAGGATAGCTCAAATGAAGATTTGGTCTGCAGAGAATGCTGAGGAAATATTTAAGGTAATGGAAGAAACTAATAACCAAACACTCACAAGCAAGACAATTAAAGACTAAACTAAAACAGGACTGTGTGAATTTTTGGGTTGAAAATAAATAATGAGTTAATATAGAATATCAGAGGCCCAATGGTAGAGCTACATGTAAACCAAGAAACAAAACTGGCACAGGCAGTAGGCAACCCAAAAGTTAAAATGTATAAAAGAATCCTTAATACACGATAAGCACTTTCATTTTGTAAGTAAAAACTTCAGATTCTTTTATACATTTTAACTTTTGGATTTATTAAAGGCAATTTTGGTTTTAACAGCTATTTCATTTTGGAGTTACTCGTTTTGGGTTGCCTGCTGCCTCTGCCAGTTTTGTTTCTTGGTTTACGTTTAGGCTTGTGTTTTTAGAGCTACACGGTACTCAGGGAGACCTGGAAAAAGAATACAGAGATAAGGCCGGAAATGTGTGAAAAAAGAGAGAAGATGACACCCTGCAGAAATTGAAAGATCTATGAAAAGCTAAGGAAAAGAAGAAACAAGGTCAAAGATGAGAGAATGAAAAAGAATTGGAAAAGGAAGGAAGGGAGGCTAGATATGATTTTTAGGATATTTGAAGAAGACAACTCAGGCAGAAAATACATGGAGTGAGAAATCAAAGCCTAAGAATACTGCAAAAATGGAATCTAACACCCATGAGATTGGAAAAGTTAAGCACTAAGGAAGACATTAGATGCAGGAAGTGTCAGAAGGAATGGGCAGGAATGATAAACATGTTTGGGAATGATGGCTGGGCACGAGTCTGGAGGCAGTTACAGAAAATTTGGGAAGGCATATTTCAGAAGTAAATCAAAGTATATTTGGGAATTCTGTATGTGGGGCATAAAGAAAGAAGACAGCAACTGGGAAAGAAAAAGAAACATAGACATCCAAGTAAACACGTTAAAGTTGTCATCACTCAAATTAGAAGGGGACAAATACAAAACAAGCAAGAATCATACAAAAGTTCCTGAATATGGGGAGACAATTGCATAAACAGATGCAAAATAAGTGGAGGGGATGAAAATGCAGTTGGAAAGAGGTACTAGATTACTACAAAATCATACCAGGAAGAAGACAAGGGTGATCACAATGGGATACTAACGGGGGTAGAAAATAAAGCAGCCAACCACTGATGAGATATGGTACACAATGCAAGATGATTACACATGAATGTAACAATGTATGGAGTTAATAAAAGTTTAAGCAAAAAAATTTAAAAAAATCATTCACACCCTTCACTATTGGAGAGATGAATGATTCCTCTAATGCTTCCACTACATTGAAACAAATAATCCAATAACTCATACCTGACAGAAGTTTACCATATCTTCTTTAGAACAATGTGTCCTTACCAAACTATATAAAAGGTTATGAAGCAAAGATCTGGTCATTCTGCCAAATCCAGGAAAGTTGAAAGGTGCACGTGTGTCTGAAGCTTATAGGTTCATAGGTTCATAGATTGGTACTAAGCTAACTGCCCTTGCAAGCCATTTTAAGCCTAGCCAATTATCCTTTGTGAGACTCAAACCCTGCACCTTGTGTTTGTAAGGCAAACACCTTAACACCCTCCCAACCCTCGACCTCTTAGCACAATAATTCTGGACAAAGTGAAATATAATGTGGGGGGAGGCAAGGCCTAAAATCGGGGACAGATTTAAGTACTGATCTTATAAACTTGGAAAGTTGCTAAAATATCAGGTTTTCTACAAACATGCATTTTCTGAAGGATGTGAAATCTGAAACTCAAACCAGAAAACCAATAATTTAAAGGTATGAAGCAAAGATCTAGACAAGCTGCCAAATTCAGGACAACTGAGAGGTGGTGATGGTGATGGTGTGTGTGTGTGTGTGTGTGTGTGTGTGTGTGTGTGTGTGTGTGTGTGTGTGTGTGTGTGTGTGTGTGTGTGTGTGTTTAGCAATTTCTAGACAGAAATTTTTAAACAAGTTCAGCCATATGACAAATCATATTCAATGCTGCTTTAAACGTAATGCTAACAGTAGAAGAATATCAGAATGGTGAGTACAAAATGGTGTGTCCTATTTGTAACAAAACACTGTTCTTTAGCTAGCAGCCATACATCAAAACAGAGGTTATGTCTGACATCCAAAACTGCACAGTTTAAAAAAACATCTGAATTAAACACAGGCCTTAAAAAAAATGTGCAATAAGGTTTGTGCTCACAGAGTTATGGCTTGCCCATTTTTCAAACAGTTAATAATTTTAATATGACTTACAAAAGATCAGTAATGGTAGTCATACTAAATTCTAGCAACATTTTATACATAACGTTGAATTGTGAAGTCTCCTCAAAGTTTGCAGTTGCTCCTAGCTAAAACAATGAACCTCATATGTTGCAGCTAAACCCAAAAGGCATTTTTTTAATATTTACCTCTATTACTGCACTTTCCTCTTTGTCTTACATTACCATCCTTAAATATTACAAAATAATTATAAATGAATTATAATCTTGTTCACATTTTAACTAAGAAAACTGTTAAAAAGAGAATGCCACTTTAAATTATAACTGAGAAATAGAGTGCTTAAAGAATAGGTTGTCATAAACATTCTGGCTCATTTTAACATGAAACTATGCCAACAATATTATTTGTATGTAGTTCAAGTTAGACAA
This sequence comes from Protopterus annectens, assembly GCF_019279795.1. Lineage (NCBI taxonomy): Eukaryota > Metazoa > Chordata > Ceratodontiformes > Protopteridae > Protopterus > Protopterus annectens. The sequence continues at coordinate 84,119,954 of NC_056728.1, forward strand.
AGGCTGTTTAATTTCTTTGTCAAATCTACTCTGTTCCACACCCCACAAATTAGACACATTTGAGAAAAAGACTAAAAAAGATAATGCTGAATACTGATGCAGAAAATAGAACTACAGATTTATAACTTTCAATAATGTTTAGGGCTTAATGATGTACTACAGCCTGTGACAGTTTTTTTTTTCTTCCTGGCAGTGGTTCAAGCCTTGATGAATCCCAGAGTTTAATGTGGTATACAATTTGTATGGGCACGCCCACAGAAAAGCTTTTGATGCACAAGCAAAGAAATGAGTCCACAATTCAACTTTTTTTGCAAATAAGTGGGTAAAATAAATCTTTCTGTGAAGCTTATAAAAGCTCATTATGGTGTTATGTAAACAGAGATGCACTGAAAACAGATAAAAAAGGTCCTTTGACATAGAAGCATCTATTCACAAGGCTGTGGCTGAGGCTGTCATTCCCATCTCACTGTATACATCTGAATACCTGCCTTAAAATGGCCTTGATATTGCACAGAAAGTACAGTTGTGTACACTTACCATAAATGTACATGTTTGAATGTATTCACTGTTGCAGTCATCACACTGGCTTATCTGCCTGCAGGTAGCCCTCAGTCGGCCCAAATACCAGAGTCTTGGGATTTCTGCGCTGGATGCTGTCACCTCATCCATGATGTCAGGTCGTCAGGGGTATAAAACATGCAGCCAACGCCATTACATCAGTTTTTCTTGCCCCAGATGTCAGGAGCCCCCAAAATAGGAAGCAATCAAATGGTGTGGAACACCTCCAATAAAAAGTAAATACCATTTCCATAAGATATGGCCAAAAAAGAGGATAGGTACAAAGTATAGAAAGACAGGGGGCTGGAGGGAGGGTAACCAGGACTGCAATAATGAATACACTCAAACATCTACATTTATGGTAAGTGTACACAACTGTACTATGTTCTTTGTGTTTCACTGTTGCAGTCATCACACTTGGGTTGATTCCCAAAGCTGAGGAAGGGTGGGGCAGTCAAGAAGAAGTAGGGCTGGCTAGCAGGCCTTGTAAGACTGCTATGGCAAATCCAGCTCTGGATTTAGAAAAGATAGGTAAGTGGTAATGCTTGGTGAAGGTGTGTACAGAACGCCAGGTTGCAGCTTCCAGGACTCCAGGTTGCAGCTTCCAGGATGTCCCTGGTAGGGACTCCCCTGAGAAAAACTGTGGAGGGTGAGGTAGCACTAGTGGAATGAGACCTGATCCCCTGTGGGGTAGGTTTTCCCTGGTGTTTGTAGCAGAAATGGATGCAGTGTACTATCTATTTAGAAATTGTTTGTTTAAAAATGGCCTTGCCCTCTGCCCCCTGTAGCAAAGATGAGTAGCAGCTGGTCAGATTTTCTGAAAGGTTTAGTCCTGTCAAGGTAGAACCTGAGCTGTGTGTGCATGTCCAAAGAGTGCAGGATCCTTTCCCCTTTATTCTGAGGATTAGGAAAAAAGGTTGGCAAAAGGATGGATTGGTTTAAAGTCACACTGGATACCACCTTGGGCATAAAAGATGGGTTAGTCCTGAGGGAAACCCTGTCCTCATGGAAGATAATGAAGGGTTCCACAGCCATAAGGGCCTGTAACTCAGGCACTCTTCTTGCTGAAGTGATGGCTAGCAGTAAGGCTGTTTTCCAAGAGAGGAATTTTAACTCTGCTGTAGCAGCATGCTCAAAAGGGGGAAGCGTGAGCTTCTCTAGTACAAAATTAAGTCCCAGGCTGGAGTGGGAGCTCTCCTTGGGGGTCTTAAATTGTTAGCTCCTCTCAGGAACTGTTTGATCAGAGGGTGAGAGAAGAGGGGTGGCTCAGTACTGTAATGAGCTGAGATGGCAAAGGCATGAATCTTAATTGATGAGAAGGATAGACCTTTGTGGAGCAGCTCTCTGCTAGGTAATCCAGGATTTGAGGCAAGGAGGGCATGACTGTGTCCTTCCCTTGAGACTGGCTCCAAGAACAGTATCTATTCCACTTTTCTGAATAGGATTTCTTAGTACTGGGCCTTCTGGCCTCAAGGATAACATCCAGCACCTGTTTGCTGAGGGTTGCTGGTGATGTATTCAAGGAATAAGCCGGGCTGCCACATTCAGGGTTTGCAGCTGAGGATGCAAAATCTGTCCCTCCTGCTGAGACAGCAGGGAAGGTGTCTGATGTAGGTGCCAGGGTGGCACTGCTGTCAGACTGCAAAGGAGTGGGTACCAGTGCTGGTGTGACCAGTCTGGTGCAATAAGGATTGTCCTTGGCCGGTCCTGTTTGATCTTGAGGAGTACTTTTGGAAGGAGGGGCAGAGGGGGAAGGCATAGATTGAGAGGTTTTCCCATGTGAAGGATAGGCCATCCACTTTCCAAGCTTGGCTGTGGGGAATTCTGGTGCAAAATTTGTTTAGTTGATGGCTTTGGGGGGATGGAAAGAGATCCACCTCTGATGTCCCCCACCCATGTATTAGAAGTTTGAATGAGTTTGGTTCCTGGTGCAAAATTTGTTTAGTTGATGGCTTTGGGGGGATGGAAAGAGATCCACCTCTGATGTCCCCCACCCATGTATTAGAAGTTTGAATGAGTTTGGTTCCAGTTTCCACTTGTGTGGGTCCATTAGATTTCTGCTTAAGTCATCTGCCAGTGAATTTTGTTTGCCTGGCAGGAACTGAGCTTGCAGGTGCACTTAGTTGCTTAAGGCTGTGTTCCACAGAGCCATGGCTAACCTGCAGATTGGGTAGGAGTGAGTACCCCCCCTACTTGTTTATGTACCACATAACTGTAGTGTTTTCTGTCTTTATTAGGATTTGTCCTGGCAGGATAAGGTATCTGAAGGCTGTCAGTGCATTCTGTACAGCTAACATTTCTTTTTGATTGATATGCAAGTGAATTTGTCCTGGGCTCCATTTGCCTTGAATGCATTTGTCTGCCATGCGAGCCCCCCCCCATGCATAGTCTGATACGTCTGTTGTCAGAGTTTGGATGGCATGGGGTTGTGAGAAAGGGAGTTTCTTGTTGTGTTTGCAAGCCTCTGCCCACCAAAGGAACTCTGTCCTTGGGCAAGGAATGAAAGGAATCACTGTTTCCAGGTACTGGGAATGTTGACACCAGAGACTTTTTAAGTATCATTGAAGTTTCCTCATATGCAGTCTTCCATATGGAATCAGTAGAATACATGATGCCATGAACCCTAGGGCTTGCAGTATTTTTCTTGCAGATAGCTGGGTTTGGGTGGCCAGTAATTTGAAATAAGTTGTCAAATAAATCTGCTTTTCTGGAGTGAGTAATGCCATCTGGGAAGCTGTGTTCAAGCTTGCTCCCAGGAATACAATCTTTTGGCTGGGTACCAGATGCGATTTCTTTTCGTTGATGGTATACCCCAGAGAAGTTAGGAGTCCCTTTACAAACATCAGGTGCTGAAGTAGCAATTCCTGACTGTCTGCTTGAATCAGGCAATCATCCAAGTATGGGTAAATTTGAATATTTTTCTGCCTGCAGTAAGCAATGGCTGGAGCCAGGCACTTTGAGAATACCCTGGGAGCAGTAGATAAGACAAAGGGAAGTGCAGAGAACTGATAGTGCATAAAGCCTGCCCTGAAATGTAGATATTTCCTGCAAGATTCCCTTATGAGGATGTGCAGATAAGCTTCTTTTAAGTCAAGGGTGACTAGCCAGGAGTCCTTGGCTAGCATAGGAAGGAGCTGCTGGAGTGTAAGCATTTTGAATTTTGGTACCACCAAGAAGGTATTTAGGGATAACAGATCCAGAATAGGGCACCAAGAGTTCTCTTGCCTGGGCTCCAGGAACAGCCTGGAGTAGAAACTCTGTCCCCTTTGCTTTGTTGGCACAGGTTGAATAGCCCTGATACTGAGAAGAGAAAGTACTTGCTTTTGGGCCTCTGTCCAATGGTTTGGAGGAAGGTATGGCAATCTGCTTGGGGTTGGCAGAGATTGGAAATAAAATCTGTATCCCTGGGATACAATGTTTAAGACCCATCAGTCCTGGGTAATAAATTCCCAGTTTTTTGCATGCAGGGCGAGTTTTCCTCCCAGGGGTGCAGGTACTTGGACATGGCTGAGAAGGATTAAGGACAAGTCATTGAGAACTTTTTCCACAGGGGGGTGGATTACCACTCCCATTTTTTGAGGAGGGAGCACTCCATTGTTTAGATCTGTGCATACCTTGAGACTGTAGTCTTTGTGGTCTGTTGCCCCTGGGTTTGGGCTGAGAAGGTCTGGAAGGAACTGGAAAGGATGTGTTTTTTGAAGGCCAATGCCTACTGAATCTAGGTGGCTGTACCAGTAAGAAATCTTTTAACAGTTTGCATGGATTTAGTTTTTTCCTCCATCGTTTTAAGAACTTCTTCTGCTTTAGAGCCAAACAAACATTCTTGGTTTAATGGAGCATCAAGTAATTCTGCCTTGACATGGTCCAGCAAGATTTGTTCCTTCAGCCAAGCATGCCTTTTCAGAACAGACTCAGTGACAGCAGCCCTGCAAGATGCTTCTAAGGCATCAAAACCACACTGCAAAGTACGTTTACCAACTTGGTTTGCAGAATGCATTAAGTCTTGTAAGTCCTTATTTTCTGGACAATCAGGAATCAACATTTTTTGTTTAATTAGATCAAAAATATGCTGCTGGTACTTCAACATATGAAACTGGCAATTTAAATCCCTGATGGCAAGAGTTGCAGAGGTATAAACCTTCTTACCCAATCTGTCTAGAGCCCTAGAATCCCTGTCCAATGGGGTAAGGTTTTTGGCTGTAGAAGCCTTAATACATTTCCCTGTCCAACGGGGTAAGGTTTTTGGCTGTAGAAGCCTTAATACATTTAGGTCCCTGGGAAATGGTCTCTGGATCCACAGTGAGATTTTTAAAGAGAAATCTGTGAGACTCAGGTACTCTGTAGTATCTGTCAGGCTTTCTAGGAGCAGGTGATAAAGTATCAGGGGTAAGGCTGGATTCCATGAAGACATCATCTACAATATCCAGGACAAGGGGAATAGGTAGAGGCCTATGCTGAGGCAAGTTTAAAAATTCCCCGAGTCTCTTTTTGGACTGTGGGTAGTCCTGGCATTCCCAGCGGAAATGCTCTCTTAGAGTATGCAAGGTTTCATGGAAAGAAAGGTCCTCTGGGGGGAGGCTGAGGGAATTGAATCCTCTGCATCTGAGTCCTTATAGGTAGATAAGGGTATGTCCTGGTAATTACAGGGGTCAACGTCATCAGACTCATGGTCTGAAGAATCAGAAGGAAAATCAATTCTTTGTCTTTTAGAGGGGGTGGGCTGGCTTCCCCTAATTAAAGTAATAAGGTCTTCAGTCATTCTAAGCATTTGTTTCTGTGGCACGGGAGCTTGAGAATGTGCTTTGATCATCGGTGTCCTAGGTGTAATGCGAACTCTGAGCCTGAGAAATTCGGTAGATTTAGTCATTAACGAAGTAGCGGCTCCGGACCCATCGAAGGTAGAGACATCCGCAGGTTCCACAGTCGAAGAAGCATCTCGAGGCATACCGGACTCCAAATGGGTCTCAGCAGAGGCCTGAGAATCTGGAGAAGTGGGTAACAGGGGCTATGAAGGCACCTCACTGAGTACCAGAGCTTAATGGAAGCATCGTCGGCAGTTTTGGACCTATGCAGTCTGTCTCTGTCTTTATCTTTGCATTTTTTCAGAAGATCAGTAGTCGGATGGCTTACTGAAGCCATTTCAGAATATGGAGAATGAGAGCAAAAGAATTTAGAGACAAAAATAGCCCGATGACTAATAGTTCGCATGTTGAACAAGGCACAAAACCGACAGCGAGGGAAATCGTGGTCTGGGCCTAAACAGATGACGCAGTAAGAATGAAAATCTCTGTGAAGTATTTGCTTTCCACAGGCAAGACACTTTAGAAGACTTCAGGCTTGAAACTCGAAAAACGAAAATTTCAGGTAGCTGCCCACCGGCACTTGCGAACTGCTTCTGCTTCGGGCTCCCGCGTGTCAAAAAAAGCGAATGTAATGGCATTGGCTGCATGTTTTATACCCCTGACGTCATGGATGAGGCGACAGCATCCGACGCAGAAATCCCAAGACTCTGGTATTCGCGCTGACTGAGGGCTACTTGCAGTCAGATAACCCAAGTGTGATGACTGCAACAGTGAAACAGGAAGAACATCTTTAGTTATAAAATATGCACATACTCATGAGAGAGAGATAAACTGACATATTGTATGTACCTCACCAGCTCAAATTAAGCCATACGCAGATATAGCACAAAAATAACAAATTATATTTAATTTTTTTTTTTTTATTATATCATGTGGTCTGTTTCCTCCAATCAGTAGTCATGGAATGCACAAATGACCCATGAGTTTCCTAGGTAAACAACAGGAAACATGACTATCAGCTCAACAGGAAAAAACCCTATTTATATTTTCTGTCTTTCCTCTGTTTATAAAATATGCCAGTTTTAATAATTGACCTATAAATTTTACTTGAACTTCACCCTACATCAATTTCAATGTTGTGCACGTACTGTAACATATATGATTTAGAATGTTCAGTACACCCATGGCTTGGAACCAAAAGCAATCAAAACATAATGCTTCAAAACTCAGGTAAGGTATAATAAGCAGAATATCTGCCAGGGGTGGAGACTCAGGGTTAAACTCAGGCATGGTATAATAAGCAGAATATCTGCCAGGGGTGGAGATTACTCAGGGTTATACTCGGGCATGGTATAATAAGCAGAATATCTGCCAGGGGTGGAGATTACTCAAGGTTAAACTCTGGCAGGGTATAATAAGCAAAATATCTGCCAGTGGTGGAGATTACTCAGGGTTAAACTTAGGCATGATATAGGTTCATAGGTTCATTGGTAGGTACTAGGCTATATGCCCGAGGGCATTTATAAGCCTAGCCACAATGTGTCAGCTTTCGCCGCCCCATTGATTAATTAACTGAGCCTCTGTCAAGCAGAGCCAATGAAGTGATCCCAGGGGTGTATTTTCTGTTACCCATCCACTCGTCAAGGCTTCTCTTGAAGAGTGTTAGCAAGGGGCTCTGCCTAATGTAGTTAGGAATTTTGTTCCAAAGCATGGGGAGTCTCTGTGACAGGAATCTATCCCTCCAGCATGTTCTATTTATTGTTGTGGCAAGGTTTAGCTCACTAGAGCGTGTGGCTCGCAGTGACTTGGATTTCTTTAGGTGGAGCAGGTCCATCAATTCTGAGTTGAACATGGCTTTGTAAGTCAGGCAGAGATCACCTCTGAGTAAGCGATATGTCACTGAGTACAGCCGGAGTTTTTTCAGTCGGGCTGCATAGGACATATGTTTGAGGCCAGTGATCCTTTTGGTGAGGTGCTTTTGTGGTCTTTCCAGCTATTGGAAGTGTCTTGTGAGGTACATCCTAAATGGGGCATTGTACTCTATGATGGATCTGATGGGTGACGAGTAGAGGGGCACTATAACCTCTTTATTTCTAGATGCGAAGCCCTTAGTAATTAGATGGGCCATATAGAAGGATTTCCTAACTACTTTGGCAATATGATTGTCAAAGGAGAGATTACAATTTACCTGGGTCCCCAGATCTCTTATTACCTCTTCTGTATTAAGGGGGCTGCCGCCTATGTGGTAATCTGTGGGTGTTTTGTTTTTACCAAACGGGATGACTATGCATTTTTTGGCATTTAGCTTGAGGCCATGACTTTGACACCAGGTGTCTGTCTCAGTAAGGCCTTTTTGAAGGATGTCCGTGTCAGCCGGAGAGTCAATTATGGCTCCCAGTTTGCAGTCTTCGGTAAACCTGATTAGCCACAGTCCTCCTGTGTTTGTCTGTACTTCTGAGAAATATATGCTGAACAGTAGGGGTTCCAGAACCGAGCCTTGCAGGACACCACTTGTGACTGGTTTAGTGTCAGACCTGGAGCCCGCTATTCTTACCGTGTGAGTTCTGTCTGTAAGCCAGTTGGCAACCCATCTTGTGACGTAGGGGTTTATGTTCAGGCTGGTGAGTTTTTCTATAATACCTGAGTGAGGAATGGTGTTAAATGCCTTTGTGAGATCAAGGTAGGCTGTGTGAACCACCTTTCCCTCGTCTATGGCCTTGGTGACTGTGTTGAAGAAGTCAACCAGGTTTAGTAGGCATGATCTGCCCTAAACAAAGCTGAACTGGGTTGGGTCAAGTGTTTGGTGGTTCCCAATGTCTTTGTTAATGAGTTCCATAATGATGCGCTCCATAGCCTTGCAGACCAGGCTAGTCAGGCTTATGGGCGATAGTTACCAGGGTCAGTTGTGGCCCCTCCTTTGTGGAGCGGAATAACCGTTACTGTGCGCCATTCTACGGGCACGTAGCCTGTGGAGAGGCTGAGGTTGAACAGCGTGTTTAGGTGGGGGGTTAGTTTGTTCTGTAGTTTGTGCAAGAAGCAGCCTGGGACACCATCTGGCCCCATTGATGCTATGTTTTTGGCTTTTGAAAGGGCTGTTTTCACCTGTGCTTCTGTGATTTCTGGGACACTACACTTTTCCGGTATTGTTGTGGGCCCTTTTGAAGGTGAGAGGGAGGTGAAGTTTTCACTGAATCTATCTGCCAGGATGTTAGCAATATCAGTAGGTTCAGTATATTTTGTGCTATTTTGCACTAGCTCAGAGCATATCTGTGAGTTGCCACATAGCTAAAGAAGGCTTTGTGGTTATCTTTTGAATCCTTGGCTATTTTTCTTTCGAAGTTAGCCTTGGATGATTTTATGAGGGACCTTAGTTTCTTACTGATACTGATCAGGGATGTCTTTCCTTCCTGGGATTTGCTTTTTTTCTGAACTAGTTTCCTCCTCCTGTTGTACAACCTGTTTATGGCAGGGGTCCACCAGACTTGTTTCCTTCTCTCAGGGGAGTGAGTCTTGGTTTTGCTAGGGATGGCACAATCCATGCATCCTTGTAGGTGCTCATAGAGTGCAATTGTAAAGGATTTTGCATCTTGGGCAGTGTTATCCTTTAGCGTGGGGGCTGTGAAACTTACCACCTCTGCCTTAAGTATTGTGAAGTTTGCTTTAGAAAATATTTTCACTGTGGTTTCCTTGGTTGGGGTGGTGGTGGGGTGTGGACATCCAGGGTGATTAGTTTATGGTCTGATCTAACCAGTGATGGGTTGACCTCCAGTACGGAACACCTGTCACCCATGTTGGTGATGACCAGGTCCAATATGTTGTGGCATCTGGTAGGGGAGTTTACCAGCTGATCCAGGGCATTTGAGTTGATAAATTCCAGGAAGCGCTGAGCCTGGGAGTTTGTACTCAAGTAGTTTTCCCAGTTAATGGTAGGGTAATTGAAATCTCCCAATATCAGGGTGTTCGGTAGGACCTTCATATTTTCCAGTGTCTCCAGAAAGGCGGAGTGGTGGTCCTGGGTCATGGAGGGTGATCTGTAGCAGGCCAAAATTTGCATTGCAGATTTGCCCGATGTTAGTTGCACATAGATGATCTCAGAGGTATCATGCTGCGCCACTAACCTGGAGGTGTGGGTATCCTTGATGAATATGGATACACCCCCTCCTTTTGTGTTTCGGTCTGTGTTCTGTGGCCAAAATGTGTGGTATGAGTTGTAGCCCAGTAGTGCTGGAGTGCTCTCTGGATATAATAAGCAAAATATCTGCCAGGGGTGGAGATTACTCGAGGTTAAACTCAGGTGTGGTATAATAAGCAGAATATCTGCCAGTGGCAGAGATTACTCAGGGTTGAACCCAGTCCTGGCTTATTGATCCATGGTCTGTTCTTCATAAAATATGTGGTTTTCTGGCAAATCACTGAGGACTGACATCACTAAATATTGACATACATTTCAGTATCCCACTTGTTTCATACCTCATATCTATCAGAAAATGCATGCTAATGCAAATTCTATTATTCTAGCAACAGTCTAAGCTTATAAGAGCAATATTTAAAATCTGTCCCTATTTTTGGGCCTTTGTCCCTTCATTATTTTAGGCTTTGTCCAGATTTCTTGCTCTAAGAGGTTAAGAGATATGTGTTGATCCCATGACTTCACCCTCAGAATCATTTCTGGCAAGTCAGGTATACATTACCCTGCAATTCAGACTCTAGTAGATATTACAGCTTTAACAATGAACTGTATTTCAAAACACCAAGTAAAACTGTTACAAATGTACAAAGAAGTTATCAAAATGTGATGAAAATGGCATCTGCACATAAGGCTGTTTGGAACATGGTAACATAACCAAAAGCTTGGCCAAAAATTGTTAGCAGAGAATACAATTCTAAGATCAGCATAAGAAATTTGTTTTAGTTGGCGAGAACTGCTGTAGAAGAAATGATTAGTGGATTCAGATAAGTGAATCCACATACCTCTGAAGGAAATGATGATCTTTATGAGTTAAGAGTAAGCCATATTAGCCAAAGGTGCAACTACACAATGTTGTAAACAAGATTTATATCAATGATTGAGCACAACAGGCTGATGTGCCAGTGGAGGAGTTTATTTTGTCTCAGTTCCATGTTAACTGAGTCATAACATAGACATGTTTTAACTTCTGTGTTAGGGACTAATTGAGAAGGGGTTCAAAAATGTATGGTTGATCTAGAAATCTTCCCCTGCAACACAAAGTTGGAGGACTATATTGTGAAGTGGTAGAAGAGCTAACATGTGAAGGGACAGTAAAGTAATGAAAAAGTACAGTTGTGTACACTTACCATAAATGTAGATGTTCAAGTGTATTCACTGTTGCAGTCATTTCATTTGGGTTATCTGCCTGCAGGTAGCCCTCAGCCGGCCTGAATATCAAAGTCTTGGGTCCTGCATTGGATGCTGTCTCTTCTTCCATGACGTCAGGTCGTCAGGGGTATAAAGCATGGAGCCGACACCATTACATCAGTTTTTCTTGCCCCAGATGTCAGGTGCCCCCATAATGGAAGCAATTATATATATAAGGTTACGCCTCCAACAAAAAGCAAATACACCAGAAAGCTGAAATACACTAAAGAAGAAAGGTATAGCCAAGAGAAGTCATGGGGCTGGAGGGAGGGTAACCAGGACTGCAACAGTGAATACATTCGAACATCTACATTTATGGTAAGTGTACACAACTGTACTATGTTCTTTATGTTTCACTGTTGCAGTCATTACATTTGGGTAGATTCCAAAAGCTAAGGAAGGGAGGAGGCAGTTAGAGAGCATTAGGACCAGCTATTAATCCCTGCAAAACTGCAGTGGCAAAACCAGCTCTGGATTTAGAAAAAATAGACATGTGGTAATGCTTGGTAAAGGTATGTACAGAGCTCCAGGTAGCAGCTTCTAGGACTTCCCTGGTAGGGACACCTCTGAGAAAGGCTGTAGAGGTAGATGCAGCCCTGGTGGAATGTGATCTTATCCTCTGTGGGGTAGGTTTGCCATGGTGCTTACAGCAGAAATGGATGCAATGGCCTATCCACTTAGAAATGGTTTGCTTTGAAATGGCCTTCCCCTCTTCCCCTGCAGCAAAGGCAACTCACAGCTGTTCAGTTTTTTCTGAGAGGCTTAGTCCTATCCAAATAAAATCTAAGTTGTCTGTGCATGTCCAAAGAGTGCAGTATTCATTCTCCTTTGTTCTGTGGATTAGGAAAAATGGTTGGCAAATGAATGGACTGATTAAGGGCCACACTGGATACCACCTTGGGCATAAAGGAAGGATTGGTCCTGAGGGACACCCTGTCTGCATGGAAGATGATGAAGGGCTCCACTGCCATGAGGGCCTGTAATTCAGACACTCTTTTTGCTGAAGTGATGGCTAGAAGGAAGGCTGTTTTCCAAGAAAGGAATTTCAACTCTGCAATTGCAGCTGGCTCAAAAGGAGGTAGACTGAGCTTTTCCAATACGAAGTTAAAGTCCCAGGCTGGAGAAGGGGCTCTACTGGGTGGTCTTAAATTTTTGGCACCTCTGAAGAATTGTTTCAGCAGGGAGTGACAGAAGAGGGGTGGCTCAGTATTATAATGTGCTGAAATGGTTGAGGCATGAATTTTAATGGATGAGAAGGAAAGGCCCTTGTGGAGCATCTCTGTTAAGTATTGAAGAATATGCAGTAAGCTGGGCACTGTTGTGCCCATCCCCTGAGTTTAGCTCCAGGATCAGTATCTTTTCCACTTTTCATTATAGGATTTTCTAGTACTAGGCCTCCTTGCCTCCAGAATGACATCTAGCATCTGCTTACTGAGGGATGCTACTGGAGAGCTCAGGTAATTAGCCAGGCTGCAAGGTTCAGGGTTTGAAGCTGGGAGTGCAGAATCTGGCCCTCCTGCTGGGACAGCAGGGAAGGGGTCTGAGATAGGTGCCATGGTTCCAGCAGTGACAGACTGCACAACAGGGGGATACCAGTGCTGGTGTGGCCAGTCTGGTGTAATCAGTATTGTCCTTGGTTTGTCCTGTTTGATCTTTAGCAGAACTTTCAAGAGGCAGAGGGGAAAGGCATAAATGGAGAGGCTTTCCCAGGTGAAGGACAGGGCATCCACTTTCCAAGCTTGTCTGTGGGGAGTCCTTGTGCAGAATTTGTCCAACTGATAGTTCTGAGGGGAGGCAAACAGCTCTATCTCTGAGTTCCCCCATTTGTTTCTAAAAATGTTGAATATCTTTGGTTCCAGTTTACACTCGTGTGGGTCCATGAAATTTCTGCTTAGGTCGTCTGCCAGTGAATTTAGCTTGCCTAGTAGGAATTGAGCTTGTAGGTGCACTTGGTAGCTCAAGGCTGTGTTTGACAGAACCATGGCTAGTCTGCAGAGAGGAGACGAGTGGGTTCCCCCCCTGCTTGTTTATGTACCACATAACAGTTGTGTTGTCTGTCTTTACCAACAACTGTCCTGGAAGAATGTGGTCCTTGAAGGCTATCAGAGAATTCTGTACAGCTAACATTTCTTTTTGATTGACATGCAGGTGCATTTGACTTTGGTTCCATTTGCCCTGAATGCACTGCCCTGCCATGTGAGCCCCCCATGCATAGTCTGATGTATCTGTTGTTAGGGTTTGGGCGACAGGGGGTAGAGTGAATGGCAGTCCCTTGTTGTGGAAGCAGGCCTCTGCCCACCAAAAGAACTCTGTCTTTATACAAGGAATGACAGGAATCATTGATTCCAGGTCCTGAGAATGTTGATACCATAGATTTTTTAGATACCATTGTAGTTTCCTCATATTCAGTCTTGAATATGGAATTAGTAGGATGAAACAGGCCCTGAACCCCAGGGTTTGCAGGATTTCCCTTCCAGATAGCTAGGTCTTTGTGGCCAGTAGTTTGAAGTAGGCTGTCAAATAAACTTGTTTCTCTGGCGTGAGGTAAGCCATCTGGGAAGTTGGGTTCACGCTTGCTCCCAGGAATACAATTTGTTGGCAGGGTACCAGATGATATTTCTTTTTATTTATGGTGTACCCCAGTGAGGTTAGCAGTTTTTTTACAAAAGCCAGATGATTTAGTAGCATGTCCTGACTTTCTGCTTGAATTAGACAATCATCCAGGTACGGGTATATTTGAATATTTCTTTGCCTGCAAAACACAATGACTGCAGCCAGGCACTTTATGAATACCCTGGGCACAGTAGATAAGCCAAAGGGAAGTGCAGAGAACTGATAGTGCATGCAGCCTGCTCTGAAGTGTAGGTATTTCCTGCAAGATTCCCTTACTGGAATGTGCAGGTAAGCTTCCTTTAAGTCCAAGTTTGCCAACCAGGCATCTTTGTCTAGCATAGGAAGCAGCTGCTGAGGTGTTAGCATTTTGAATTTTGCGATTACAAAAACGGTGTTTAGAATAGAGAGGTCCAGGATAGGACACCAGGAGCTGTCTTTTCTGGGTACCAGGCAAAGTCTTGAGTAAAAACCTTGTCCCCTTTCTTCTGCTGGGAGAGGCTGAATATCCCTGATACTTAGAAGGGACAGAACCTGTTGTTGAGCCTCTGCCCAATGATTTGGGGTAGGTCTGGCCAACTGTTTGGGGTTGGTAAGGTGTGGAAGTGGAATCTGTATCCTAGGGAAACTATTTAAAAAACAATTGTCCTGGGTAATGAGTTCCCAGTTTTTTGCATGCAGGGTGAACCTTCCCCCCTAAGGGAGCAGGCAGTTGTGCAGGGCTTGGAAGGTTTCAGGTTAAGTCATTGTGACAGTTTTCCATAGGGGGGTGTCTTACTACTTCCAGCTTTGGAAGTGGGAGCCCCCCACTGCTTAGGCCTGTGAGTACCTTGAGATTATAGCCTAGGTGGTCTGCTATTCATGGGTTTGGACTGAGAAGGCATGTAAGAGGCAGGAAAGGACCAATTCTTAGAAGGCCAATGCCTACTAAATCTGGGAGACTGTACTTGCAGGAAATCTTTAACAGTTTGCATAGATTTAGCTTTTTCCTCCAACTTTTTAAGTACTTCTTCTGCTTTATTGGCAAACAGGCGGTCTTGGTTTAAAGGAGCATCCAGCAATTTAACTTTAACATGATCTGGCAAATTTTGCTCCTTAAGCCAAACACGCCTTCTAAGAACAGACCCAGTGACAGCAGCCCTGCAAGATGCTTCTAGAGAGTCAAAACCACATTGCAAAGTATGTTTACCAACTTGTTCAGCAGAATGCATTAAATCCTGTAATTCTTTATTTTCAGCACAGTCAGGAATCAACATAATTTTCTGTTTAAGTAGTCCAATAATATGCTGCTACTTTAACATATGAAACTAGCAATTTAAAGCCATAATGGCCAAAGTAGCAGAAGTGTACACCTTCTTATCCCATCTGTTCAAAGCTCTGGAATCTCTATCAGAAGGGGTAGGGGTTTTGGCAGTAGTAGCCTTAATGCCTTTAGATCCCTGTGAAATGGTCTCTGGGTTCGCAGTAGGATTCTTGAAGAGGAGCTTGTGAGAGTCAGGTACTCTGTAATACCGGTTAGGTTTCCTGGGAGCCAGAGGTAAAGTGTCTGGGGCCAGGCTAGATTCCAAGAAGGCATCATCTACAATATCCAAGACAGGAGGGATAGCTAAAGGCCTGTGTTGAAGTAGGAGTAAGAATTCCCTAAGCCTCTTCTTGGAGTCAAAGTAATCCTGGCTTTCCCAGTGGAAATGCTCCCTAAGAGTGTGCAAGGTTTCACCAAAAGAAAAATCTTCTAGAGGGAAGGCAGAGGGTATGGAGTCCTCTGCATCAGAATCCTCATAGGTAGATAAGGGCAAATCCTGGTAATCAGAAGAAACAGAAATTTCAGAATCCTGCCCAAAAGAAACAGAAGGAAAATCAGTTCTAGGTCTCTTACAGCGTGAAGGCTGGCTTCCCCTAATAAAAGTAATAAGGTCTTCAGCCATTGTTATAATTTGTTTTTTAGGCATATGGGGCCTGACCATGTGGTTTGGACATCGGTTTTTTAGGCATGGGTCGAGTTTTAGGCCTTGAAGAAGAAGATGGCGTTGGTTTGAAATGCAAGTCAGTAGGCCTGAATACACCCTCAGAAGCCGGTGCCTGCACAGCAGCTCCGGACCCATCCAAGTTAGAGACATTTGCAGGTGCCATAGTTGAAGAAGCATCTCGCAGCATACCGGACTCCGAATGGGTCTCAGTAGAGGCCTGTGAATCTGATGTAGCAGGTATCAGGGGCTGCGAAAGCGTCTCACTGAGTACTGGCGAACTGGTGACTAGCTTAACGAAAGTGTCGTCGGCAGCTTTGGACCTAGGCGGTCTGTCTCTGTCTTTATCTTTACATTTTTTTTCGGAATGTCGGTAGTTGGATGGCTTACCAAAGTCATTTCTGGATAATTAAACAGAGTACTGATATAGTTTGATGCAAAAATGAACCGATGACGAATAGTTCATGGATTGAATAAGGCAGAAAAACCGAGAGCTAGGGACGTCGTGGTCTGGGCCTAAGCAAGGAATGCAGTAAGAATGAAAATCTTTATGAGGTATTTGCTTTCCACAGGTGATACAACTGTTAACTTTTACTGACATCGGTTTAGAGCAAAAAAAAGGATCCCCAATGTGGTACTTAGCTTTTTTGAAGACTTTGGTTCTGAAACTCGAAAATGAAAATTTCCAGAGTCGGCTGACTGGCACTTGTGAACTGCTTCTGCTTTGGGCACCGCGCGGCAAGAAAGACTGATGTAATGGCATCAGCTGCATGCTTTATACCCCTGACGACCTGACGTCATGGAAGAAGAGAGAGCATCCGATGCAGGACCCAAGACTTTGATATTCGGGCTGTCTGAGGGCTACCTGCAGGCAGATAACCCAAATGTAATGACTGCAACAGTGAAACATGAAGATCATCTGTTTTGATAGGGTACTAGGAGAAAAGTGATGCCATCTCTTTGAAGTTCAGTGATGAACCTTGATACTATAATCTTTGTAGTGAGCCTAAAGTTGGTGTACACCCTATCAGCATTAAAGATACAAGTCTTCTCCTGGCAAATGAAGTACTGGGTCATAGGTAAATACTAGACTAGCTGCCATTGTGGGCCATTTTAAGCCTAGCCACTTTCCCTCAAAAGTGAGAATCAAACATTGTATCTTGTGGCTGTGAGTTATGGGAACCGTCAAAGAGGTCAAAGAAGTGGCAGAGAAGATGTTTAAAACAATACCTTCTAGATAATACTGTAGCTATTATAAATGTCTGACCAAATAAGCATAGCTAGTTACCAGTTAATTATTTTCATGGTTGCAGACTCATGGAATGCAACTAATGCAAGGGCAGCCCTGCATCCACTTATTCAAAGGTGGAAAGGTTCACAGCCCCCACGCCAATGGACAATGCTGTCCAAGCTGCTGAAACCTATACAAAGGCACTCTATGATCATCTGCAGGAATGCATGGATCATGCTATCCCAAGTAAAACTAAAACTCACTCCTCCAAGAAAAGGAAACCAGTCAGGTGGACCCCTGCTATAAACAGGCTCTACAATAGAAGGAGGAAACTAGTACAGATAAGAGCAAAATCAACTAGAAGGAAAGACATCCCTGATCAGTATCAACAAGAAACTACGATCCCTCATTAAATCATCCAAGGCTAGCTTCAAAAGAAAAATTGCCAAGGACTCCAAAGATAAAGTACAGTTTTGTACCTACCATAAATGTAGATGTTCGAGTGCGCATACAGCTGCAGTCATCACACTTGGGTTATCCTGCTGTCAGGCAGGTCCTCGGTTGGCCGAATTCCAAAGTCTAGGTCCGGCATCGGTTGTCGCCGCTTCTTCCCTGACGTCAGTGCAGCAGGGGTATAAAAGAGGCAGCCAATGCCATTTTCTTCAGTTTTTCTTGCCCCAGAAAGGAAGGCAATACAAGATGTTATGCAAACATACATAAGTAGATAAATCAAAACATTAGTTGCAAGCAAATACACCATATAGGAATACCCCAAATAGGTTGTATGTTAAAGGTGTTTGTCATAAGCTCTGTCCTAAGAGGGGATGGAGGGAGGGTAACCTGGACTGCAGCTGTATGTGCACTTGAACATCTACATTTATGGTAGGTACAAAACTGTACTATGTTCATCGTGCATACAGCTGCAGTCATCACACTTGGGTAGAATCCCAAAGCTAAGTAAGAGTGGCTGGTACTAAGCGGAATTAGGAGGGGCTAGAATGCCCTGCAGGACTGCTGTGGCAAAGCCCGCTCTAGATTTTGAGTATAGTGGAAGGTGGTAGTGTTTGGTGAAAGTGTGAACTGAACTCCAAGTAGCTGCCTCCAGAATGTCCTTGGTAGGGACCCCCCTGAGGAAAGCTGCCGAGGTAGCTGTAGCCCTGGTGGAGTGGGATCTGATGTATACAGGCACTGATTTTCCATGAAATGAATAACAAAAGCTTATGCAGTGGGCTATCCATTTTGAAATAGTCTGCTTGGAAATAGCCTTTCCTTGAGCACCTGTAGCATAGGACACAAAAAGCTGCTCAGATTTCCTGAATGACTTTGTTCTGTCCAAGTAATAACGAAGTTGCCTGTGAATGTCCAAGGAGTGGAGTAGCCTCTCCCCTTTGTTCTGGGGATTTGGATAAAAGGTAGGTAAATGAACAGTCTGATTCAAAGCCAAACTGGATACTACCTTTGGCATGAAGGTAGGGTTGGGTTCATAAGGAAACCCTGTCCTGATGGAAAATGATGAATGGTTGCACAGCCATGAGGGCCTGTAGCTCCGAAACCCTGCGTGCTGAGGTAATAGCCAGAAGCAAAGCTGTTTTCCACGACAAGTATTGTAGCTCTGCAGAAGAAGCTGGCTCAAAAGGAGGCAGTGTCAGCTTCTCCAATACGAAGTTGAGGTCCCAAGCTGGAGCTGGTGGTTTTATATTTTTTGCCCCTCTGAGGAACTGCCTTAATAGAGGATGTAAGAATAAAGGAGGATCTGTATTGTATTGTGCTGAAATTGCTGAAGTGTGGATCTTGATGGAAGAGAAGGAAAGGCCACTGTGTAACATCTCAGCTAGGTACTGTAAAATCTGAGGTATATTTATTACCCAAGGATTCTGGCCCTTTGTTTGATTCCAGGAGCAAAATCGTTTCCATTTGGCGGAGTAGGTTTTTCTAGTAGAGGGTCTCCTGGCCTCCAAGATGACATCCTGTACCTCCTTAGAGAGGAGAGTCTGTTGGCAAATTAAGGTATTTTCCATGCAGCTAAATTTAGAGTTCTGAGCTGGCTGTGAAGGATCTTGTAGTTGTGCTGTGACAACAGAAGAGGAACTTGAGGTAGGATCCATGGTGGTGAGTGTGACAGGTTCTTTAGGAGAGGGTACCAGTGCTGTCGTGGCCAGTCTGGAGCAATGAGAATCATTTTTGGCCTCTCTGCTCTGGTTTTTAATAGGACTTTGGTCAGTAGAGGTAGAGGCGGGAAGGCATAGACTGTCAATGCTGTCCAACTGAAAGATAGTGCGTCCACTTTCCAGGCCTGTGGATGATAGGTCCTTGAGCAGAATTTTTCCAACTGGTAATTGCTGTGGGAGGCAAATAGATCTATGTCTGGCTGTCCCCATGCTTGAGTTATCTTTGAGAAGACTTGAGGATGCAACTTCCATTCGTGAGGGTCTGTCATATTTCTGCTTAAGTTGTCTGCCAGAGTGTTTTCCTTCCCTGGCAGGAATTGTGCCTGTAGTTGAACTTGTAATTCCAATGCTGTGTTCCACAGGGTCATAGCTTGCCTGCACAGGGGATATGAATGCGTTCCTCCCTGTTTATGTACCACATGACTGAGGTGTTGTCTGTCCTTATCAATAGCTGACCTGGTTGCAGTAGGTCCTTGAAAGTCATAAGAGCATTTTGCACAGCTAGCATCAGGCATAGGGGAAAGTCATTGCGTCTGTTTTCCAAATGACTGTGTTCTTTTTTCTCCACCTCTTGGGGCTGGTGATTGCCATTGCCTAGCTCTGTATGATCCTTGAGGTTGTCTTCTACCCCTTGGGCATCTGTATTTACCCCTTTGGGGTCTGTCCGTGGCTGGAAAGGACCAATTTTTTGAAGGCCAGTTTCTGCTGAAGCGTGGAGGCTGCACCTGCAAGAAATCTTTAACTGTTTGCATAGATTTCGCTTTTTCCTCAATTTTCTTTAGTACCTCCTCAGCTTTAACACCGAACAGTACATCTTTTTGTAGTGGTGCATCTAATAATTTTGCTTTGACATGATCTGGCAAGGTTTGTTCTTTGAGCCAAGCGTGTCTACGTATGACAGACCCCGTGACAGTAGCTCTGCATGAGGCCTCTAAAGCATCAAAACCACACTGTAAGGTATGTTTCCCCACTTGTTCTGCTCCATGCAACAAATCCTGCAACTCTTTCAAATCAGGTTGTTCTGTTTGTGTCATTTTGCTTTTCAGCTGAGATAGCAAGAACTGATGGTACTTTAACATATGAAATTGACAGTTTAATGCCCTCATGGTTAAAGTGGCTGATGTATACAACTTTTTCCCCCACCTTTCTAATGCTCTGGAATCTCTCTCTGAAGGTAAAGGGTTTTTAGCAGTAGAGGCCTTAATCCCCTTGGGACCCTGAGAAATAGTTTCTGGGTCAGCAGTAGGGCTTTTATAAAGGAACTGGTGAGAATCAGGAGCCTGGTAATACCTGTCTGGTTTAACAGGGGCAGGAGGTAAAGCGTCTGGATTAAGACTGGTTTCTGCGTACACATCATCCAAAATATCTAAGACAGGAGGAATAGCCAGAGGCCTATGCTGGGGAAGCAGCAGAAATTCCCTGAGCCTTTTCTTGGAATCTGAGTAATCTTGGCCTTCCCAGTGGAAGTGTTCTCTCAATGTATGTAGGGTTTCCCCAAAAGAGTAGTCCTCAGGGGGGGGGAGACCGAGGGAATAGACTCCTCAGCATCAGAGTCTTCAAAAGGGGAACAGGTGTAATCCAGGTCCTCAGAAAGGCCTGAGGTAATAGATGCCTGATCTGAGGAAGGGTAGTCTTCCCCCATCCTGGGTCTTTTGTCTGAGGGGGGTTGAGAACCCCTGATGAGTGAAATCAAATCCTCAGCCATTTTAAGCATCTGATTTTTAGACATGGGGCCTTGAGAGGGGGTTTGAGGACCCTGGTTTTTAATTTTCATTGGAGCTTTAGATTTAGTGAATGATTTAATAGATGAGGTGGTAGGCCTGAAAACGCCTTCAGAAATGGCAGGCTTCGCTAAACTTTCCGTTTCTCCGCCAAGAGTGGCGTCGGTATCTGCAGTGGGAATGGGGACAGAGGAACCTGTGACCTCGGGTACTGAAGTCACCGGTAAAATAATATCATCGGTAGTCAGGGGCTGCGTAGGTGCCTCGCTGAGAACCTGAGAACCGGTAGTCGGCCTTAGCGTGGTCTCAGTACTCAGTGCAGGCCTCAGATGTCTGTCCTTATCCTTGCATTTTTTGCCTAAAACTGGCGTCGGCATATCCAACGACATAATATAATTAAATTTTTTGCCAAAATAATGAAGGGCGAACTCCGCCCGGCGCTTAATAGTGCGCTTGTTAAACCTAGCACAAAAACGGCAGGCCGAGATGTCGTGTTCTGGCCCTAAGCAAGGTATACAGTAAGAGTGAAAATCCTTATGCGGTATTTGCTTCCCACAAGAAATGCAATTATTAACTTTGTCTGACATCGGTCTGAGGCAAGAAAAGTTTCCCCAACGGGATACTTAGCTTTAAAGAAGACTTCAGCTGAAATACTTTTCATAAATCTCAGGAGCTGGCCGACCGGCACTTGTGAACTGCTTCTGCTTTGGGCACCATGCAGCAAGAAAGACTGAAGAAAATGGCATCGGCTGCCTCTTTTATACCCCTACCGCACTGACGTCAGGGAAGAAGCGACGACAACCGATGCCGGACCTAGACTTTGGAATTTGGCCAACCGAGGACCCGCCTGACGGAAGGATAACCCAAGTGTGATGACTGCAGCTGTATGCACGATGAACATCCACAAAGCGTTCTTCAGCTATGTCAAGAACTTAAGTGGAAACTCTCAGATCTGCACTGAGTTGGTGCAAAATGGCACAAAATACATTGAACCGACTGATATTGCCAACATTTTGGCAGACAGGTTCAGTGCAAACTTCACACCCCTCTCACCCCCTAAAGGGCCCATAACCATACCAGAAGAATGTAAGGCCCTGGCAATCACCAACACACAGGTTAAAATAGCCATATCCAAAGCCAAAAACACAGCCTCAATGGGACCGGATGGTGTCCTAGGCTGTGTCTTACAAGAGCTCCAAAATGAACTAACCCCTCACCTAAACACACTGTTCAAACTCAGCCTCTCTACAGGCTACATACCCACAGAGTGGCGCACAGCAACAGTTATCCTACTCCACAAAGGAGGCACCACAACAGACCCTGGGAACTATCGCCCTATAAGCCTGACTAGCCTGGTCTGCAAGGCTATGGAGTGCATCATCAATGGAACTCATTAACAGATACATTGGGAACCTCCAAACTTTGGACCCCACCCAGTTTGGCTTTGTTAAGGGCAGATCATGCCTCCTAAACCTGGTGGACTTCTTTGAGACAGTTACCAAGGCATTAGATGAGGGTAAGGAGGTCCACACAGCCTACCTAGACCTCGCAAAGGCTTTCAACACCATTCCCCATTCTGATAATATAGACAAACTCACCAACCTGAACATTAACCTCTACGTCATGAGATGGGTTGCAAATTGGCTCATGGACAGAACCCACAAGGTGACAGTTGCAGACTCTAGGTCCGACTCTAATCCGGTTACAAGTGGCATCTCCCAGGACTCAGTCCTAGGAACCCTCCTGTTTGGTATATACTTCTCAGAGGTACAGGCAATCACAGGAGGACTTTGGCTGACCAAGTTCACAGACGACTGCAAACTAGGGGCCATAATTGATTCTCTGGCTGATACAGACATCCTCCAGAAGGGTCTCACTGAGACAGACACCTAGTGTCAAAATCATGGCTTCAAGCTGAATGCCAAAAAGTGCATAGTCATCCTCTTTGGAAAAAACAAAGTACCCATGAACTACCACATAGGTGGTAGTCCCCTAAATACAGAAAAAGTAATAAGGGATCTAGGGACCCAAGTAGATAGCACTCTCTCCCTTGATAATCATATTGCCAAGGTGGTTAGAAAATTCTTCTACGTGGCCCACCTAATCTCAAAAGGGTTCTCATCCAGAGCAAAGGAGATTATTGTACCTTTCTACACATCACTTATTACACCCATTATAGAATACAGCGCCCCATTTGGGATGTACCTTACAAGACACCTGCAACAGCTGGAAAGACCACAAAAGTACCTCACAAAGAGGATTACTGGCCTCAAACAGATGACCTATGCAGCCCGACTAAATAAAGTCCAACTGTACTCTTTTGCATACCGCTTACTCAGAGGTGATCTCTGCTTGACATACAAGGCCATGTCCAACCCAGAATTGAAGGATATGCTCCACCTAACAAAAAACCAAATCCCTGAGAGCCACACACTCTAGGGATATAAACCTTACCACAACGATAAATCGGATGTGCTGGAGGGATAGATTCCTGACCCAGAGACTCCCCATGCTTTGGAAGAAGATTCCAATATACATCAGGCAGAGGGCCCTCACTAGCATGCTTCATGAGAAACCTTGATGGGTGGATGGGAAACAGAATATTTACCCCAGGGATCACTGCAGTGGCTCTGCTGGACAGAGGTGCAGGGAACTAATGGCTCTGCTGGTCAGAGGCACAGGGAACTAATCTAAGGGGGTGGCGAAAGCCAACACACACTGGCTAGGCTTATAAATACCCTTGGGCATATAGCCTAGTACTTACCTTTGAACCTAAAGAATGAAATCTGTTTATTGGACTGAGTAACCAATATGGACAATGTTCAGAAAAATGAAAATGCTTGCCTCAAAGATGAAAAAAACTGCATTTTCAGATGTCATGATACCCATGTCGAATTAGACTGACTATGTCATTCACAGAGTGGGGAGGGATGTGTGAAAAGAGTAACCAGTAAAGTAGGCTCAAAGCATAAGATGTAATGGGACCAAAGGAGCAATGCCAATGAATACCATGCACAAAGAATAAGGCTGTGTCTCAGTATAGAAAAGATGTTTCTAGACTCAGCCAATTTACTCATCGGGCAGTTAATCCTAGGAAACTAGCATCGCACTGATACCAGGCTGGAGGCGTAATCTTCTGCATCAGAGTACAAATTCATTACTACTTAACTTGTACATTAAAACAAATCAAGAGACATGCACTGAAGGGTTTTCTGCAGATGGACAATGCTGGCACAACAATATGCATCCTGATAGTACTACATGTAAAAATGTGCCCTACTGCTTCTGTTATTTTAGCTTGCTCTGCTGACTCATACATGGTCACTGCCACTTTACTTTTCTGAACTGCTCTTTTTGATGCACTCTGCTTACTAATGCATAGCAATAAGGGACCTACATGGACCTGACGTTTCCCAGTATATAAAAAGTGGGAGGGTGAAAAAGAAAGATGTATTGCATTAGTGCCACAGGCCTTGAACACAGAGCTTCTGAAAAAACAGTGTGGAATGTGTCTGGTGTCACATTACTGGCACTGGTGGCATGTGTGGTCGTGTGGTAGAGGGCACCACAGTTACAATACTGTCATACTGTGCCCTGCACCCACCCTCCATTTGAGATGTTAAATCTGGGCCCCTTCAGCCTGAGTTGGGGGGTAGCTAAGGTGGATGTAAAAGTTGCCAAAGCAATTATCAAAAATAGTAGGGAGCTCTTATTACAAAAATAGAAGAAGACAAGCATAAAAGCAAAAACAGAAGAGCTGTACAAGCACAATAAAAAAAAAACTCAAAACAGTATATATTATTTATATACAATATATACTAAGAAAAAAAAATAACAAAACAAATGAAAAATACAATACTCCATTCTCCCCAGAACTTCAGGCATAACCAGTGCCTATTCTTTTAAGGATTTCTTTCTTATCCCACCCTTTATTATACAAAACATCAGCAGTCCTTCCATTCCAGACAAACCGTACAATAATTAAACATATTTAATATATAACATCTTCTCTACAGGGAGATACAATATCATAAACACCAGAGTGAATAAATGTCATATTAACAGAGGAATATAAAAAGCATTTGAAAGACATGCGTGCGTAAATGGGCGTGCCTTCGTTGAAGGTTGGGCGTCGAGCTGGCACCTCGGCGTTTCATAAAAATCTACTGCCAATCATTAGCAGACCGGAGTTCTGCTGTGGTGACCCCTTACCGGGAAAAGCCGAAAGACAAACAACAACATAAAAAGCGGAAGAAACAAAGGACTAAATAGGCTTTATAATCCTGAACAATCAGTGAAAACATGTTATAATGTTTCTTCCATCTGACACAGAGAAAATAAGCATTCCTCAAGTTTTTGGACTTCATTTATAACTTAAAAGGCAATTTTCCAAAGAGCAAATGGCATAAAAATCACTCTATTCCCACACCTTCCTAAAATGCTTCAATCTAGTTAGAATGGCTTTCTTTTCAGCCAGGGATTGAGAGCCCCATGAATCAATAAAATAATAACAACACATGCTTTTCATATACTACAATAATCTGTGATCAGTTAATAAAGAAACATCAAGTTTCCATAACCAAATTTTCTTACAGTACTCTAAGAAATCAGTGCTCACCAATCTTAAGTATACACCAGTCTTCAAAAATTGTATTTAGTCCTATATATATATATATATATATATATATATATATATATATATCTATATATACATATATACAGAGAGAGAGAGAGAGATAGCTGTAGTAAACTAAAAAAGGCACAGCAGAACCTATACACAATATTATATATAAAGTCAAAGAGCATAAACAAACTGTGGGATTTATCAACTCCAAGCTGCCTTCTTCCTATTTTTTTAATAACTAAGACCCCCAAATTAATTTAAAGACAATGGTCCAAAGCTCAGATTTCTTTGCAGATGGCAAGGCATATCAATTACTAAAGTAAGATAATTTCCCGAAAAGAATAGAGTTTATAAGAAAATATTTTCTTTTTTCAAAAAGACAGTTTAAAATTCTGCCAAAAAGTGCACATATCAGCTATCTATAGAATTATAAAATCATACTGCTACAAGACACAAAATCTAATCTAGAACATTAATCTCAGTAGAAGAGAAAGATAAAAAAATAAACTCTTATGAACATTAAAACTTAACCCTTCATAATACGAAATATCAACTAATAATACAACCACCTGTTTCATAGCTGTAATATTCTTCACAATTATTAATAAATCATCATGGTAAGAAAGTAAAAGCAGAAGACTTATTCCAGCATATAACTGCCACCTACAGCTATCTCAAATTTTAACACATTCAGAAGTAACCACATTCCTCAATAAATGAAAAATAGTGCCATTAGAAGGCATCCTTGCTTGACATCTTTATTAAGGGGTGTACCTAACTTACATATCCCTAGCAAATGCGTCACTCCTAAATAGACTTAGTTTTTTTGCACATAAGTGCAAAATTTAGCAGGATTAGCTCTCATATCAGCCACAGTGGTGCAGTGGTTAGCATTGTCGCTGCACAGCAAGAGGTTCCCAGTTCGATTCCCGGCTGGGATGCCTTCTGTATGGAGTCTGTATGTTCTCCCTGCAGTCACGTTAGTTTCCTCTGGGTGCTCTGGTTTTCTTCCACATTCCAAAGACATGCAGTAGGCAGATCGGACACTCTAAACTGGCTGTAGGTGGGGGAGTGTGCACGAGTGAGTGGTGTAAATGAACAACCGCGGCAGGGCTAGCCACCCGGCAGTGTAAACCTTGGCTCAAGATGATTTGTCACTGCGGAAGTGACACCCCAACCTCATGTGCAAAATGGGAAAAAGGGGTTGAGGATGGATGGATTAGCATCTCTGATTTCTGTCTTTCGTCTACGCCTTCCATGTGGCTGGATTTCATCATTTCTTTCTGTACTATCCATAATTTATGCTACATGCACAAACATTACTAATGTGGCCAAATGCATATAACATTCAGAATCACTATGTAATCTGGTCATTCATGAATCAGCTGGATAGCAAACACGTTAATTCAGCATATGACTTAAAGGATTTTCCACTAAATAGGAATATTGACATGTGGAAACAGATGGCGATCATGACATGGGAGATGGCCACCCCACAGATAAGCAGTTAAACTAAAATAAAAGCTAGCATGGAAAAGGGAAGGTGGATACCCTAGTCCAAAGTACTTAAATTAAAGTAAAATTTCACCTGAGACACGGAAGGAGGGACAGCCAACAAAAAATTTTGCATGTTAATGACGCTTAAATAAGTGTAATCTAACATAAACTTTTGACTGGGACAATGAAAAGCAATATCCTAGACATTTTAATATTCATTTTCTTAAAGTAGTATTGGGGTTTCTGTCCTAAACATAAAACGTAACTTTAATTTTATAAAGGACAGTTGGGGATGGAGAACAGAACCATAAACGATCATTCAGTTTGATTATGAGTATAGTGTTTGACTGCAGTTATGGGAGTAAACATGTGCTGCTTGCCTTTCTAGATATTTCAATGTGTAAAGTTGGCCAAATCGTGAAGCTACACCCCCAGGGACTTCACATCCAGGGACTTCACATCTTTATTTATTCATGGTTTGTTCAGCTTGCACTATTCAGAGCGACTGTTTATCTGGGTCATGTACAGTGAGCTGCCTTATGTTATTTGATTGTATTTTTAAGAATAACACCAAATGAGTTAACAGCATGAGGTATACACATTAAAATAAACAGAGCAAAACATTTCACAAATGGGAAACACTGCATTTTGTAAAAGCAAGTAATGTATGCAAATATTGGTTGAATTAAGAAACCACAGAATGAGGGCAATAAGTACAGCAGTACATAATTTTTATAACAAAAGTCAGGAAAGAAAAAAATTACTTCACTGTTGTTTTTATTAGTATGCCACTGATAGTTTTAATCTGATAACAATGCACACTCTCCATAGACTCCACAAAAGGCAGTTAATCTTTGCTTGCAAGAGTTTCTGAGATATAAAAAGAAGTTACATAACATCTGCTACTGTTGCACAACTACTATTATGCTGTGTACAAGGAAACATATCAGCTGCTTAAAAAGAATGTTTGCTAAACATATACAAGCACAGTAGTTGGTGATGTGGTTCAAATCGGAGGTTGGGATATAAAAGAAATTATTCTACCCATAATAACTGCTCGACCATCTTTTTCCAACTTTAGATCCAGCTCTAGGTGGAAGTTTTAACATCTGTCACAGATGGTTTGGTTTGATTTCTCAAAGTTATTTTTTTTTACATTATGTATGACCAAGACAAAAATAATCTAAAACTGCAACACAAACTTCAAATTGTTTCTAAGGTGGGTCTATCGGAATTCTGAAGGGTCAGATCGTTAGCATCATGCTAACTTTTGTTAATTATACTATGTAAAGCGACACCTTCTGTACAACTCATGAACACGTAACACACACTGTCAGTGGCATTAGTCATATCTATGATCCATCTAGAGCACAGCAGCAAAATAATTTTCTTACATCAAACTATAAGCAAATTATCTCATAGCACTGTTACACATAAGAAATATCTTAGAATTTCTAAATTGGTTTTCCAGGTTTGAGCATTCCTAATCCCTGGATTCACAACTTCTGAGAAAGGAAATGTGCATGACTAGGTTTTAACTAACCTAATTTTCAAATATATAAATCTATACTCCCTTATATATATATATATATATATATATATATATATATATATTTATGGATCTACTTTTCTTTATTGAAATTTCATTATTTCGAAAAAGGAAAGTAGAAGCCCACTTAAGCGAAAGTACACTTAAACGAAAGTGCACTTTTGCGAATACCGATTCAACAAACCAGTAAAAAAACAAAAGGAGAGACAAAAAACACTGCACCCCCCACCCCCCGCTACTTAAATATACTAACTGCGAGATCGCACTACAGTGGGGAAACAGGAAAATTCCCTTTTCCCCACTGTAGTGTGCTTCAGCACTGCAGTGTTTCATGTTTTGTTTCTTTACCAGTTCGTTGAACCGATATTCGTGAAAGTGCACTTTCGTTTATTTGTACTTTTGTGTAAGTGGGCTTCTACTTTTCTTTTTCGAAATAATGACATTTCGACAAAGAAAAGTAGACCCCTATTATATATATATATATATATATATATATATATATATATATATATGTATATATACACACACACACACTCACACATACATTCATATATATGTATACACACACGCGCACACACACACACATATATTTCCAAGTAGAAGCTATTACAATTTTATACCTAGACAATGTATAGATATTTGCTTTTTGCATATGCAAAATTCCAATCAGCACTGAAAAACCTTCATAATAGTTTGAGATTTTTCTTCATTGCATGTGAGCTTGCTTGTTAAGGTGTGATTATGTCTGCCCAGATGTAACATATATTTGCAAATAGAAATTGTGATAACATAAGTTTAGAAGTAATAGTTTTCATCCCAAAGTGTTTAATACTTGCACTCAGTTAATTGTTAAGTTAAAAAAAAAAATAAAGTTACAAGACTGAATTCATATCTGTTGTTATAGGCTAGAATAAAGTCCTGATTCTGGAAACCAAGTTAGCATACCCTAGGTATTTTTTTTTTTTTTTTGGAACATGCTTTAAAAAAGTATGTTGCCCTGCTGATCCATTATTCTTCTTGTAACTGGTCTTCTGTGCCTTTTTTTTTTAAACATCTTTATTAAATTGTCACTTAAGACTTAGACAAACAAACATTAATAGACAAAAAGAAAAACTGTAAAAACATTTTTTCATGCATTATACATTGCATATTTTTCTTTCTTTATAACAACTGTCAAACACTTCAACATTACATAAACTGCTCAGTTCCTACCTCCCTTAAAAATCACTACCCCTCTTGAGCATTACTCGGCATTTATCGTCCCCACAAACTCCAATTACTTCTTTGTAATTTGCTGTTTCTCTTACCTAAATATCTCGCTTCTAGTTCTTTTACCTCTTTAACAATATTCAGTACTTGAACTACTGCTGGGTTTGGTGTTTATTTCCATTCTCTACTAATTGCTTTTTTGGCAGCCAATAGCATTAAACTTAAGAAGTCATTTCAATGTCCAGCCAATTCAGATCTTCTGTCCCAGCTCAAAATAATAGTTTCCTTCATTACAGCAATTTGCTCCCCCAATATTTTTGACAGGGTACTCTGTATTGTAGTTTTAAAATGTACCCATTCTTGATACTCCCCAAAACATGTTCCCAGTCATCTCTTTCTTTCCCCATCGCACCTCCAGCATTTGCTGTCTTGAGCATGTCTACATGCAAAATAATACTGTAATATAATTTATTCATTTTCATAGTCTCATTTAATCAAAGTAGACCTGCGGCCTGTTTTCAGAAGTGACCCAGGACATTTTAAAGAAGGAAAAAATTCACCCAAGACAAAGGGAAAAATTACTCTGTTTTGATAAGTGCCTTGGGCTGTTCAACATCTACATAAACTATGGTTGCTTCACATGAGATTAAACCTCAGTTTAACATTTCGTTCAGAGGCGGGCACCTCAAAAGCGCAACATCTTCCTAATGTTATTTTCAGTGTTACTCTTAGTACATGAATCTTTTCGCCTGATGTGGGGTACGACCTCAGATTCTTCCATACCTTTCATCAGTCCAGATTTTCACATATAGTGCCTAAATTTTTGCCTCACATTTTAGTCTGTTTGTCAAACAAGTTTTGGTTTTCTGGCAAATCACTGACGACTGAAATCCCTAAATAAATTACATAAATTTGAGTTTCAGGCTTCATATCCTTTAAAAGATGCACACTAATGCATAACTTGCTATTTTAGCAACTTTCTAAGTTGAAAAGAGCAAAAGCAATGCCTTTTTTTGCTTTGTGTAGATTGTTTGCACTAAGATGTTGAGTGGTATGCAAACTTCTGAATTCCTTCGCAACAAAAATAAAGTGAACAGCTCACTGAGCCATTGACAGTGTGTAGTTAGCTATTTTATTTAGAAACAAGCAGCCTTTTTATAATAATCCCAAGCACCCTAGGAACTAACTTGGAACTGCTCAGTGTGCAATGTGGGCTAAAAGTTCACTATCATAGCTTCTCAGGTTTGTAGCCTGTTTAATTTCTGTTACAAAACCAAGAATTTCAAAAGATACTCACAGATCTATATGGAATGTAAGCAAACAAAATCGAATGGAAGGTTAAGGCTACTTATGAATATTAGACCAAATATGTTTCCTTCAATACCTCTCAACTTTTCCTAATTTTGCAGAATGTTCCTGATTTTTTCCTCATATTTGTAGCCTGTTCCTCAAATTTTTGATCTTCTAGTAAATCACTAATGATTACTGTCAGTAATGCCAGACATTAGAGTTTTCTATTTCAAATTGTTTAGAAAGTGTGTTTTGATGCAAAACCTATTGTTCTATTAACTTTATAAGAAAATTAAGTGTGATATTAAAAAAAAAAATCCTCTGACCCATCATCCCCTCCTTAGTTTTGGATTTAAGCAAGAAAGTTCAGAGGAATTATTATTTTTTAATGCAATAAAATAAAAGTTTATAAAATGAGAATCATCATCCATGGCACTAACAACATACTGACATCATAAAACCTTACATGAAAAAGAAACCCAAAAAACAGCTGCTACAAGTTGAATATAGTTGAGTTTACTTGGGTTTGTAAAAGCCATGCTCAACAAAGGTCATCTTGCTTACTACACATTTCCACTGCTCCAGCAGACAATGGCAATGTATAAGCCTCATATTAATAATTGGTCAATGTCCTCATATCCCTGAGCTCTAGGTTGTACCATCTCAGAGAAAATGGAGTTAATACATGTCCCTGCAAAAACATTATAATTAAGTACTCTGTGAGTTAAATGTATTGCAATAGCCTATTGTTTGGCAATAAGATTGCCCATAGTAGACTGACAGTGATATATTTAACGTCAACCCACAAAGCTATGTATGTATTCTGTCATATTTACTTAACTGTTTAACTTCAGTGTGCTTCAATATTTCTGATCAAAAACTTACCAAGGTACACAATAAAATGAGACTAGTAAATATGAATACAGATGGCATGGTTGGTGGGCCAAATAAAAGAGACAAATTCTGCTGTTTGTTGCATACATACTGAAGTTTGGCAACCATGCAATTTTCGTGGTGGACAGAGGGGAATAGAACATGTAACATATTGACAGAAATACCATACCATAGCTCTGTTTAAATTAAATGGTATCCTTAAAAAGCAGACATACTGATAGAGCTTTTAGAAAACATATGCACAGAAAGTCTCAGAAAATCACAGTACTAAAAATATATAACACTGTCATATGAGACAACTATAGTGAATAACCTCTTTGAAATTCAACAATATAGCAGTCACACTAAGCCACCTTGCTATAAAGGTACAACTTATCTAAGCATAACCCATGGAATGCAGAAAGTGACACTACATGGGACAAGTGTGGGGGTAAATGGTGGCTGTGACATCTACTTCAGGCGTGTTGTAGAAAACAAGGGAAAGGATATAGAGAAGAGTGACGGTGGCAGAAACAATACATTGAATGACCTTCCCTAGGGAAGTAAACAGATGGCAGAATTCATGGGACCAAGGGTGGATGTTTATGTAGACCTGGAACAAAATAAGGGTAAATAAGACTCTTAAGCATGCATCATTTATCAAATCAGTCCAACACACAGACAGTAGAAAGAAAAAGAAAGAAAGAAAAAAAAGAAGTCGTAAAGCAAACTTGGGAGAGCAGACTGGAGTAGCTGAATATCCACGACAGAAACTGATAGCATGGTTACATGTCAGCAGCAGACTGGCAAGTCCATTACTATGATATTCACTAATAGCTCACACTTTGGTAAGGCAGTCCCAATACCCTTCAATCACATAATTTCAACCCACAGGGATTTTTTTCAAAGTGGCTTTCTTCAAACAAAATGCTCCAAGATTTGTGAAGACTGAATGCAAAGTAATAGTATTTGCAAGTAACAGTTTTGGTTGCTAGGAAATGTGGGAAATGAAGACGTGCAGTATATCACCGAGGGCAGAACTGAGAGAGGCTATATTTCTATCACTTAACCATCCTGAAAAGTGCACTAAGGAAGTAGGATGGCCCATTAAAGGTTTGGAAGTTTGGAATGCTAAGCGATGAGGGTAGATTCCTGTCACAATGGCATTATAGTACAAGCATTCAAAGCCATAGGAGAAACTATCACAAGAATTGTGTACAGACTTCAGAAAATCAATGGATTCGACTGCACCCAATATATGGACATCAGAGCAGTAAAGTGGATGAGAAAACTGACCAGAACAAAACAGATCTTCCTTGGTGGACATAAGACACAGGAAATGATCGGGAAATAAGGATGGGAAAGGAGTGGGATGAAGGTCTCATGCTGAGGTGTAGCTAGATGGGAAAGGAGGAGTAAACAGTAGACAGATGGGGTACTGTTCTGATTGGAAATGAAGAAGCATTGCTTTAAGGAGAGGGTGGTAGAACACTGGACCTTGCAACTTGGCAAAGTGATGGAACGCCTTGCACTACGATCTCAAAGAATATCCGACACAGACAGGAGGAGTTAGAGGGTCATCTGCAACGCATGCTAACTAAACTTGTGTGTACTTCAGTAACTTTCTGTGCTACTAATGATGACATATTCTGCATGCTCATATGAGCTTTTCATGGCATAAGCACTAAAATAAATTACTACAGAGCATCTCTTCACTATTTCTTAACAGTGAAGCAGTACTACCATACAGTTAGCTATACAAAAATTGTGATTTTATACAAAAGATAGTATTTCATGAAATAAATATTACAATCACAGAGCTATGTACCACAGCTGAACTTTGCAAGATGCAAGCACACTGAAAATAAAAGAGCAAAGCATATAAATCAGTCTGTGCCAAGAGAATTGTTTATTTAATGTATACCATAGTTTTCTCTAATTTCTGTAACTTCAGTTTGATTTTTTTTCAGTTCTAGTTCCTTGAACAGAATAAATTGCAACAGAAGAAAACTGCTTAATGGCCCATGGTAGATATTATCATTAAATTGATTTTATTTATCTAACAACAACTTCAGCCAGTCATAAGATAAAAAGAAGTGGTCGTCTTGGTTTACTTTTAAGTCAAATGTTTATCAAACCACAGAAAAGGCGACAAATATGAAGCTCATTACTTAAGCAGCCTTTTTTCTAAGCATTTTGAATAAAAATGTTTCCATGTGGAAAGGGTAGAAATTACTGTGTTCCCTATTCTGAAACAGGAGCCAAACTCAGATAACATGTGGCGTTACTAATAACTGGAAGTGGATCAGCCTGGTCAATGGCACTTCCTGTAATCAGCCCTAGTTCTCAGATATCTCTTCAAGTACAGTTATCAATAGCCCGTGTGTATTATTATTACTGGCCTTCAGAATGTAGTTGCCTGGGCATGCATGCGAAAAACGAGCGGTATTTCCTGACATAAGAAGAGATGAGTGGTCTCTTTAGCCTCTAGTCTGGGAATCCAGACAGCTGCAGAACACCAGCCCCTATTCGCTTTGTCGTGCTACCAAATACATGTACAGCTCAATAGTATTCTTGCTAAACTATGCAACATTGTATTGTGTTACACTATTCAGTAGTTTTCAAACCTTCTTTAGTGGTGGAACTCAAAAACTCCATAAATACTACTGAATGAACCCTTTGATATTTTAGTTGCTGTGACACAGTTTCACAGTAATTCAATATTTACAAATGAAATAATAATAGGAGGACATATTATGACATGTAAATAGCACTTTAGTTCATAAACAATAGTGATAAAAGCCATAGTGATTATACTGAAATTGCGATTTTAATAAACTGAATTAAAACATAATGTCTAAGTTGCTTTTCATTAGCCAACACAATGAATCAGAGTAACAAAACTACTATATCCATTCTGTCAGTCATGTGATATCCATTCCATCAGTCATGTGACACTTGGTATTACTGCCTTTTGCACTGTATCTGAATATGCATACAAATTGTGGACAGACTCTGTAATTCTTCTTACACTGACAAAAGCTGTTTTTATTTTTTTTAACTTTAAGACAGAGTTGTGGAGGGACCCCAGTCAGAAGGCAGAGGAACATTAGGGCTCCATGAAATCCTGGCTGAAAATCACCGCATTGCAGTGCACCAATCAGACAATAAAATGTTGAAACACACTGAATTGTTGTTGTAAACCAATCAGACAATACAATGTTGGAATACAATGAACTGTTGTAAAAGCACAACAACCACTGTTGGCTGTACTCCTGTCAAAATAATTCTGAACTTCAGTAATAATTATTAAAGAAGATGGCCTCCTTTTCCTCATCTGCCTCAGTAATAAAACTAAGACTTACAGTAATACTTGTATATCACAGAAAAACAAAAAGTACACCAAGGCACCAAAAATCACTAAGTCCACAGGTACCCTGAATATGGAATGGAGACTCCACGCAGTAGTGCAAAAACACGAGTTTATTCAGCAGACAAGACACACATTAATGCATCTGAAGAAGTAATTGAAATGAAAACGTAGTGTGTGTACAGCATTAATGTGTGTCTTGTCTGCTGAATAAACTCGTGTTTTTGCACTACTGCGTGGAGTCTCCATTCCATATTCAGGGTACCTGTGGACTTCTTATACATATATATATATATATATATATATATATATATATATATATATATATATTTATTTTTTTGAAAATTGTGGCTCACACATTTGAGGTTTATGGTGATCCATTCTTCAGTGTACTTAAGTTTTGACACTACGGATCTTCTCTGGTGGTTTTGGTTTTATTGTGATTTACAGTATTACATCTAGGCTGTTAGAATTATGTGCATACAATGATAAGAGAGCTAAATTCTTGACTGATCTTTTGGTTCCTGTAGTTTGGAGTGTTTTCTTTGATTTAATTTGTATTTTAAATTCTGGAATAATATGCATGCTTTCTCTGGAGTATGTTATATATGAAGAAATTAAACTGAACATAGAAAATAATTGGTTTTAGGAGTAGCAACAAATAATTTCAAATGGGGCAGCCCTCAAAAAAATGCCTCTTTAGTTGGCTATATGGTGTGTAGGGATGGACCTGAAGACCCAAGCAACCTGAGAACGACTGACAGAGCAAGTGCAGGAGGAGGTGTCTCAAAAGGGGTTGAAAAGATCACTTTGTCGGCTTGCCCACACCGGGAGGGAGGGAGGAAGGAAGGGAAGGATTTCTGTCTCTGATTTAGAAGTCCTCATTTATGGGAATATGTCAGAATCGTAGGACAGATTGCCACTAAAGCACTCAGCATGTGATGGGGGGAGGCTTGCTGATTTTGCCATTGGAGACACATGTGATATCACTAGTTCCACCCAGTTAGGGGAATACAAAATGGCTTCCTCCTCCTCCTCCTCCTCCCTAGTGTAAATGGACAGCATATATGAGGCTGCATGATGCTTTGCTGAGTATCCCATGTCCATCTCACCACTGTTGTAGTCCCAGCCCTGGAGAATAGGACTGAATATACTAAGGAAAAAAATGGCGTAGACACAGAGCTGATGGTTAGCTGGGGAAACACAAATCAGAAGGGAAAAATATGACTCTCTGAAACAGAGACTAATTAATGATAATGTGCTTGTGTCAAGGAATACAGCCATAGTTTCTGGAACTTTAGAACAACTTGATTACAAACTTCCAGAATATAGCTACCACAACTCTACATATTTCTGACCCATACATTTTCAGTCTCAGCAAAAATTCATTTGTTAATTAGCTACACAATTAATTAATTAATTAAGATAAATAAATACATTGAAGAACAACATGCTTGAAAAAAGTATACTGGCTGGTGCTTTTTATTAAAATTATAGCACATCATTGCTCAAAATGTACTTTACTTCACTCATGATGTGTGCTGACTCTATCCTTGCCTTTGTCTATAATAACAAAATGACAAAAGAGCACTCACTTTGTTGCTTCCATCTCCTCTTACACCATTATGAATAAGTTGTGTGCCTGTGTATCCAGGATGCCCATACCTAAACCTGGGAGGTAGCTAATCAAAGTAGCTGCAAAACACAAAAAAAATGTATTTCATGGGCATGACCCCATGCACCCTTGTCATGGGCATGAGGACAAATCCCCATAATCTCATCTGAACTTGAAAATATGAACGCTTTCCTGAACAATGAACTTAGTAGAAAATGTAACTAGAAGCAACCATTTGGCTAAGGCAATAGCTGGGGTTCACATATGGTTAGCTGATTATACTGCACAAATTAGCAGATGTAGAGACTATACATACGGTGTGGGGGTTTCTAAGACACAGAGAGCATGACACTGGTGTAGAACTGTTAAAATATTGTGGTATAAAGTATATACTAATGTGTGCAGGATGATATGTAATGGGAAACTATTTACTAATGAAACAAGAGAATTATGCAAATGAATGAATCCAAACTAGGCAGACTGATTCACAAGTGTAGACATTATGCTACAGCATATGGCGGAGCATATATAGTTCCCCAGGACAGCAGAGGAGGCAACCAACACCAGGCAGACCTTTGATGTCAAAGCCCATTTCCGTGAGGCCCTGGGAACCACAGACTGTACACTCAATGCTGTCAAGACACCAACTGATCCAGCGGGCTTGTGATGCACTAACAGGAATGGCTTTCACTCCCTGAACTGGTGGGTGGTCTATAATGCCAAAGACATCATTCATAAATTATGCGTGTGCCACCCAGGCAATTCACACATCTGACCTGTAGTAATTGTGAGAGGACTTTCCACATGTAGGTACACACACACACACAGACACATACATGCTAAATAATTAGGCTTATACATACAGGTACCATGCACGTATGGAGCAGATCGAATATAGCATTTTGTCTGCGGTATACTAAGGATGATACTGGATATACCCTACAGATCAGATTGATGATTATGACATACAACTCCCAAAACAAGGAGGAAATGGCCAATAACATAGTACATGTGGAAACATGAAACATGGTAGTTCATCCATTTAGGTTACTGAACAGATGCTTCAGATATCTAGATACCTCAGTAGGGATACTGCAGTCTAGAAATATGTGCCAAGGGATCCCTATCAGATTGCCAAAGTTTCAAAACTTCGATCATCATATGGCCAAGACCATATAATCATAGTTTTGAAACTTCTAAATTAAAATATACACCTTCCTACACCCCTCACACCCCCTGCTAATTAAATATACCAACTCTAAGATCGCACTACAGTGAGGAAAATGGTAAATTTCCCGTTCCACTCTGTACAGCGATCCCCATTCAAAACATTTGAGGTTTCAAAACTTCAAGCATACTGTCTCAGCCATGTAATGTTTAAAGTTTTGAAACTTCAGTAGTCTGATAGGGACCCGTGTCAAGATACTTTGTTGTGTGTGTACCATGCTACACATCAAGGCAATGTGCAAATCAAGGGTGTAGTAGGCGAACATCGTAGTAGGGCCTTCCATATTGCTGACAGCAATAGCAAAAGGACAGCACCAGTAACACAGCTGAGGCAGAAATAGGAGTAATACATTTCAAAACTGGTAAAAAGGCAGTGTATGATCCACAACTATAGTCCATGATACACTACAAAGTGATTGTTTTACTTATGAAGTCCTCTTGAGGTGGTGTGCTTTTAAATCTCCTTATATCAAAAGCCAGTGACAGAACATTAGCTTTGGAGATCTGTCTGAAGGCAGTGGAATTAAGAGGTTCCTTAGGCTGGGATCTTATGTACAATATTACTGTACAGGGGTCATATCTGACTGAAATGGCAATAGCTTCAGGTATGGTGAATAATGTTGCCATATTTGTGAGAACCAAATCTAGTATGCTTGGCACCTAAAAAGGAGGGTGCTAATCAATCGCAGGAATTGTCATTGATGTTAGCCAATTTACAGATGGATAGTTGAAATCACCAAGAATAACTGTCTTAGGGTCAGTAG
This sequence comes from Protopterus annectens, assembly GCF_019279795.1. Taxonomy (NCBI): domain Eukaryota; kingdom Metazoa; phylum Chordata; order Ceratodontiformes; family Protopteridae; genus Protopterus; species Protopterus annectens. The sequence continues at coordinate 84,158,403 of NC_056728.1, forward strand.
TTAGGGATTCTAAGTTGATGAGGTAGGTTACATGGGCTATCAGCCTCATGAGGGGGATTCTGAAATGGGCCATATGGAAGGTGGACTTGCCAGCACATAACAGAATCTGGAGGAGTTGTAGGTCACTATGTTGTTGATTGAACTAGATATGAGGTACCAGGATTTTAAATAATAATAGACGCACACACTACCACAGATACAGCCAATCTCAGCAGTGCGTGTGAATGAGTGAGAAGGGCTAAAACCAGTTAGAGAAGGAGTGCTGTCACCCCACTAAACCTTGCTTCTCTAATTATACATGCTATATTTTCAGAGGTTATCGAGGTCTTTAGGGCAGGAAACTTTTTTGGTTTATGCTTCTAGCATTGAACAGTGCCATGATAATAAGCTGGCAAATGTAGGAAAATGATTTGTTGGTAGACATAGGAGACTGATTTTTGACTAAAAAAAGACACTCCGGTGGGCAAAAATGTGTTAGCCGATATGAAGGAGTCCTGGAGAGACAGACAGAGATACACGCCAACTCTAGCTAAACAGGCAGTTAACTATATCTTTCCAAGAAGACAAACACTGAGCTCCCCTTGTGTGGCATCAGTTACTGAGCTGAGTTTTGAAGTCTAGCTTTTGTCTGCATTGTGGCATCATCCATAGTGATAGCAGGATCCTGCTGAAGACTAGTTGCTTACCAGCCTCAGATACATACATATAGACACAGAGAGCATGGTCATGTCACACCTCATGTCATTCAAGCTGTTGCATCAAATGTTGATCATTCCCATGTAAAGTCAATGCAGCGACGGAAGTGCTCATTGTAATAAATGTTTGATCGAGGAAATCATCACATGACTGTTCATTGAGAGCATACTTAGAGGAATTATGGTATACCTTTCTTCAAAAAATGTTATTTTGTCTGGTCACTGATCTACAATCTTCTCCTTCCAGAATAATGCTTTTTGTATGGCTTATCCTTTTGGTTTTGCATTTTGTTAGTCCTGGAGGATGCCCACCTGGCAACACCAGGTTTGCATAAGCATAGCAAGAGTTTTTTGGGTCATTTCAGGTGATGTGTGTATTTTCATTCCCATGCATGCAATGACCAGGTCATATGCATAACCAGGATGAAGGCAGCTAAGAGCCTTGATGGCATCTGCTCAGCCTGGTGAGTGGTGTGTCAGTTAAGTATAACTAGTGAGTCACCTATGACAAGGGTGTTTTCATGTGTGGTGGAATATCCTGGGGCAGGGATTGAAGCAGCAGTGTTTGATGGGTGAGATGTGATTATGCCTCTGAGGTCAATGCACATTAATAATATGCCTTCATGATGTAGGAGGCTTTGGAGTTTTATTTTTAAATACCACAACATATGTAGATGTGGTGTTAGGGTCCCAATGTGTTGGCACAGATGTGGATACTTGAGGGATGCAAGAGGTTTGCGTCCAGTTTAAATATGTATCTACACATCTCACAAGTGGATTCTGAGTCTGTCAGTAAATGGTTTTCTGAGAATATGAGTTAGTTCTTACAAAGTGCCTAATGCAAGTAGCCTGGTTACAGATGGGTTACAGGTTATGGTCTCATGGTGACATGAATTCAGGTGAGGTGAAAGAAGGTTGTATGCTTACTAAGATGAAGCAGTAATAACTTAAATGCTTGGCTGACAGTTACAAGGCTTAGCATAGCATCTGCATACTGGAGTAATAGAGAACAATAGCGCAGTCAAAGTGAAAATGAACAACCAGTAGCAATGTTGTCTTTCTACTATATGGTAAATAAATGTTAAATTTTAGGCAAGGGTTCCACAAGAACTGAGCATGTTTTATATGGGAGTCATGACTCATGCCACAGATATGAATGCCATAAAAACTAGCAAGCCAGCAACACAAGGGTACAAACACAGGTGGCACAGTTACTCATGCAGGACTGTAGACTTTTGCCTAACTACAGGTAACAAGCGGCTAGATTTCAGATAACCAGAATTAGTGAGAGAAAAATAGCTTTTCAATAACTGTTATGTAACATGAACTTGCATGGGTGTGCGTGGAGTACTTTGTTCTGCAGAGCTGCAATACAGCAAAAAATAAAGTGAACACAAAGCAAAATCTGAAACAGTTTGAACAACAAACAGTAGGAGTGTTAAACCAGTGCAACACCTACAGCAACAATTTGTAGTGATGAAAAAACTAGAGGAGGAACAAAATGATGAACCCCGAAAACTGTAGGTAATGGCTCAAGAAGGGCAAGTTCAACATAAAAAGAAATACTTGCAACAACTGAGTACACATTGTGTGCAGCACAGCTCAGTAGGACCTGTAAAAAGTCAAACCTGATAAATATCTGGTTAATGCCTGTAGTAGCTATGTGCGGCTCACAGCAGCCCAGCCAGGTAGAGCCCCAAGCCTCATTATGCAGCACAACAGAGGACTAGTGAACAGCCAGTCAGAAAACCATCCACATTAAGGCATGCAGCAAGCAGGCACTCACAAAACTAGCAAGTTTATTTTCTTTTTCAGCAAAAACAGGAAAAAAGAGTTCTAAATGAATTACACTTCAGAACATTAAGCAGCACTCAAAAAATAGCTATATCTACACTTAAATACCACACAGATAGCAATGAATCTTTAAATTGCAAAAGGTCTGGAGCAAGCAGATATCCACAACATTTGCAATTTCCTTTCTTTGAAAAGTAAAACAGCAAAATGTGGAAGAAACAAACAAAACTCTGGTAGAATTAACCAAATGTCACAGATTAGCAGTATTTAATTCTCTCACAAGGAAAACAGCAAAAATGCTCTAAACAAAAATAAGCAGCAGCAGTAGATTGGCAATGTTTGCATTTAAACAGTAAAACGCTGTCCAGTTCGATTCTCAGCTAGAGCGTCTTCTGCGTGGAGACATGCGTGAATGGGCGTACCTTCGTTGAAGGTTGTGCATCAGGGCTGGTAACTCGGCACGTAGAAATCAACTACCAATCATTAGCGGACCGGAGTTCTGCTGTGGCGACCCCTAACCAGGAAAAGCCAAAAGACACAAACAAACAGTCAGCAATCCCTCTTAAAGGAATCACTTCCCTGGTGCTGTTGGGACTGGTTGACAGTCAAATTACATAAAAGCAAGTCAAGTTTAGTTATTATTACAGTAACTATTTGTGGTTCAGAACAGCCCAGTCAAATACAGCACCAGGTCATGATATGCAATGCAATATAATATAATACTACAGGTTTTATGCCAGCAGCCAATCATATATAAAAAAAGAAAAACAACAACAACAAAAAAAAAATCTGTATTAAGGGCTGCAGCAAGCAGACATCCGAACCACTAGCAATTTTCCATCTTTAACAGCAGAAATGTATCGTAAATGAATACACGTTTTTCACAAAAAAGTAGCAGTCACAGATTAGCAGTATTTGCACTTATACAGAACACAGATGAGAAAGGATATTAAAACTGAATAAGGTTTGTTAATTGTCCTTTTCTAACATAAGAAGCAGTGCTATTTGAATAACTCTGGTGCAAGTAAGTAGGAGTCGCTCACTGATAGGCAGTTGTTCCAGTTAAGCTGCACACAGGTGGCAATAAATTTTAAATCTGTATAAGCCCTGTGGCAAGCAGAGACACAGAACACTAGCAAATGTCCTTCTCTTACAGGCAAAAGAGAAAAAAAAATATCCTAAATGGATATAACTCTGATACAAATAAGCAATGGCAATACATTAGCAAGATTAACACTTAAGCAGCAAATGGATGGCAACACATAGTAAAAGAGCTACTTCCTTGGTATTGTTGGGACTGAAAGAAGACTAAATCAGGCAAAAAGCAAGTCAATCTCATCACACCTCTACAAGAGTAACTAATCTACAATGCTGACTATCCAAATGTGCGATGCCTGTGTGCATCATGTTCTGAGCCAGTGTGGTATTCAGTCATGCCAAAACCCCATCCTATCTCCTTTCTAGTATATTTCTTCCCTTATGTGTCATTGCACATTCCTTATTTGTTACCTAACATTCTCCATCACAAATTGTCCACACTTTGTAAATATATGCCCATCTGTTACGCTACTCACATTCTGTGTACAATCCACCTCTGCCTGTGTTTGTGTCCTATAATTGTCTGTCCCTGGTACCTGCCATTCTACCTCTACTAATCCACAGTAATCCCTCAGTACCTTCCTTCACTACCATTCCCATGTAAAACTTACAAAAAATGCTTCCCCCAAAATAAATTATCCTCCTCATTTTTCAGATATTTTGGTAACTCTTTCATGTTTCCTTCTGCTTGCTGTTCTCCACTTTTCTATCTACCCCATTTCCTCCCTAGTTTTATATAGGTTCATGCTAGGCTAACAACCACCGATGATCCCTAAATGCACAGCTCGTGGAAATTATAAAATAAAACTAGGACTATAGGATGGAAATAGATAGTAGCTACACAGCCCAACCCCGTTTCATCCCAGAGTTCCTTGGATGCCTATGTGGTGGGGTATGCTAGTTAAGAGGTAGCTAAGGGTTATGTTAGTTGGAGATTATTTTGCTTATTGCTGACCTCTATTCATCAGAGACATGGGGGCTAGACAACGGGTATATTTGTGATCCATGATCAAGGTTTCTTTTGAATAGGGTCAGGGATGAAGTCTGCTTCATGTAGATGAGGAGCTTTTTCCACATGCAGAAAACAGATACCATTATGCAGAGCATGCCCACATTGGCCTCTCTATTGGCAGCAGTACACAGCTGTGCTGTCCAGCTTGTTGCAGTTGGATGTTAGCTGCAGCTATATTTTGTTGCACTGAGCACCTGAGCAAGCCTTAACTGCACCATGGTAGCCTTCCTCACCTGTGCTGCGGTCCATAACATCAGAGTGGTGTGTATCCCATTGCTGCTGACCCTTAGTAACAGAGTGCTGTGCATCCCACTGCTGCTGACCCTCTATTATCTTTTGTAGTCCATTGCTCAGTATATGTCACTATTACATGTCTGAATTGCAGTGAAGATGCAGCACACTGCACGGTGACCTTCTAGAATACTAGTGCTGTACTGGTGCTCACTGCTTGTCTATGAATCCCAGCCACTATGTAGCTTTCCCTATAAAACCTTGTCTCACAAATGGACAAACAATAATTTATCACAAACAACTAACACAACTCCCTAAAATATCACCCTTCACAAGATTAAAACCATGATTTTCCAGGAGACAAGTACCCCAGTACTTTCCACGTGGATATCTTCAACCCTCATACCTCATCTTACACAAATATTCTACCTCCATTGTTTCACAACAATGGAAAAACATGAATACACCATAAAAGGGTGAGAACTTTAATCTCTATATTTATGTCTCGGAAAAGCAAATGCTCTCAATGAAATGCAGCATCAGGTAATCATGGTTTTGGACTTAACTGACTAAATACAGACTGACCACTGACAAGAAATTGTACCTTGTTTTTTTTAAAAATTAACAGAGTATTTTGAGGTACAACCAAATGCTCCTGCACAATGTGACCATATGTTATCAGACAACTTAGTAATACCATTTAGAAAATTAGGGTTCTCACTGGTACGAGGCTAGCTACAACACAACCATACCCATCAACCTGAAAACATCAAAAATCTGGACAAGGCCCATGAAAAAGAGGTACAAATCTGTACGCTGATTAACATCTAATTTGCATATATAATTACGTAGCCCCACCCACTCCAATGGAATTGTGAGATACCAACTTTCAAACGCAAACTGAAGAACAGACAACCAAAATATGGCACCAGAGTCCCCATGCAGCCATCCCAATGTCCCATTACCTGGCTATGTCACCCCATTTACCATAAACACTAATGTGTGCATACTGCTTTACTTCTACAACGATTATTTGGATTTTATTTTTACATTTTAAAGCACAACAACACAGAAACACTAATAGACATCTGGTAAACAAAGCAATACTGTCTCACAATGAAAATAGGCTTGGCATTAAAACTTCTCTGTCCTTGAAACTCAATTCATTGAAATAGCATTGAAATGTACCCATACCACATCCAAAGAAAATGCATCTGGCCACAGTGGCCAGTGGTGGATAAAGATTACCTTTGGATTGTTTTCAAATCATTGGCCCCTTGCACACAAAACAAGAAACATGCATGTGTTCTTTTCTTTCATATACCTCCTGACTTTATTAAATTATATTCCTGTTACACAACCACTTTTTTATCAACATTTCATTGATGAAAATAATTATTTATCTCTACTGTAATTGTCTGACAAAAAAGAAAAAAGAAACAATTTTGCATCTGAAGGTTTGATGGCTAGAATCTGTTGAATTAAACTCCTATACTTAAATCTGCTAAACAGTAACATATACTGTGCTTTGAGTAAAGGTTTTGAAAGGACCCATTAGCAATGCTGCTGATTACTGCTTATGGACATGGTTTATCTGGTTTTGTGCAAGGTTTTCAGGACAGTGCTGCACGTGTAGTACCCTTACACATAAATGTCTTCAAATGCATTAAGGAATTACAAAGAAAACTACATTTCCTTGTCAATTGCACTGATTTAACACAGTGCAATAATTCTGTTATATTACTTTATGGCCCATTCCTTGATCACGTTTAGAATACAGTTCTCTTATCTATGTTTACCTTTTATTAGGTAAATATCTAGGCAAACCCAGTGTTAATGAGTTGGGTGTTAATAATGATTCACTTTTTACAGCGGTTACTACAAGAACTTAAGAAAAAAATACTGCTTGCTGTGCACTTTACATTATAATTTAGTCTAACATTAAGAAATGCTCCATAGTATCTTTATGGGATCTGCTTTGGCAGATTTGAGCAGACTCAAATACATATTCCATGATCTCTAAATATAACGGTTTTAAATTATTGCAACCTCAGAGGCAGGATAGGTAAAGATCAGGGATATGTGGCAGAGCCCCCACATCAGTAGGCAGTGTGGGAGGACCATCGCCAAGGCCAAAAGCACTGTTCTTTTGTGTTTTTTCTTCAGTTGTGATATCAGGCAGCTGCCAAAAACTATAGGCAGATTTTACTTTAGCTCACACATCAGATCTTAATTTGGGCTTGCCAGTATTGTTCACAACCAATTTTGTAGGTCAAACAGAACAGCCGTAACAAAAACAGAAAAGGAGCAAGACTTGATTTGTTTTAAGACAGACTGAGAATTTTTTTCATGCATTCTGTGGCTTGATCGCTACATTATTAAAATGAGAGCGTCACAAGATGAGACTTTTAAAACAACAAACACATAGATACTCTACTCCTCAAACATGTAGCAACAGTAAGTTGCCATTGCAGTTATGCACATATTTTTAAATCTTTGTGTTATTTATAAATCAAAATAGTCAAGAAGGTTCACAGATTTGTTACTGTAACACACTGAAAGTACTAGATTAATATTCACTATACTATACATTATGAAAGACATACCTTAACTTGTTTATAGGGCATTTCAGAACAAATGGCTTTTGTTCAGGCACTTTCCTTTCCACTGCAGTGATATGCAATACTCTGCTTGACATTTAATACTGCAGCTAGCAGCTTAAGGCTGGTATTGCTTGACAGTTTAGCTCAGAGGACTTTGTCTATGAACGACTACAGATTTCCATCCTGTAGTCCTGGTTTGATTTTATAATAACCATGAAGTAGGTATTTAGTAATCCGAAGTTACTCTTGAAAAGGTTTACATGTCAAATGGGCTTACCTAGATAAATAATTAAAAATAAAATATAAAAGAAGCTTAAAGAACAATAAGAGAATTGTTCATTGTCAAGTTTGTTAAATATACTCCAGATTAATGGGGGAAAATTGCTCAAGTTAATCACTGCTAACAAAGGTCTTACCATATTCAAAACTTATACTGAAAATGATCTGAAGGAGTATAAATGTTAGACTGACCTAGAAAAATGGAATTGTATTTGAAGAAGCTAAAAATGATGGGCATATTCCTTAACAACAATCACGGAGAAACTCAGTGAAAAACTCTTCAAAACAGAGAGAAAGCACTTTAGAGTACTAGAGATGGCTGTGTTGGCTTATCCTAAGGAAGCACATTAAAAATAGATCCCCCACTACCACAGACATATCAGACAAGTGACTAACTCTCCAATCACCAAGGTGAGGTTTGAATTATCTGACTTGAAAGATTTAATCATCCAAATGCATCTGATTGCTAGTTTGAGTGATAATAGCATGGAGGCATATTATTTGCCATAAATACTAACAGTGTGGTCAAAACCTTACTTACAAAAAGTAAAAAAAAAAAAAAAAAAAAAACTTGCAGGCATTAGCTATCTCACGGTACTCTGATACTTGGCATGTATTGGATACTTTTCAAAGTTGTGTCAGCCTATTAGATTTCAGGCAATCAGATACATTGAAAGTGGCATAACAAATATGGACTAATTCCTCTGAGCCCTTATGATTCTGTAAATCTGCAATGGTAATAAAAATATTGTACTTTGTTACTGAGTCTGACTTCCTTTAGACTACAGCCATTAAAATTAATAGAAAATAAATAAATAAATCCAGTTCTGTAAACAGAAAGCTGTCTATGTTCATAGCACAAAAATGCAAAACGATAAAGCAAATTCTTGTCTAGCAGATATTTCTGGTGCTTAATGCATTTATTAATTTAAATGTTACCTAATTTACAAGTGGTCTGTAATTGATGGTTCAGTGAAAGAAAAAGTCATTAGTTAAATTATTTCCAATCTTTTCAAAGTGCGTAATTAACTAAATAATATTTATATAATTTGCAGGAACATATATTGGTTGAAAAGTAAAATCTTCAAAGGTTTTGAAGTCAAACATTCGCATTTCCAGTTTTATATATATTATCGTCTGGCAGTGTAAGCTTATCGATCTTAGCATTTTACATTTAAAACAGACAAATACAATCTATGATGTGTATGCCGTTTCAACATTTTGGAAAGTATGTTAACAAAGACCTGATAGAAAAGAAAGGCAACCGACTTCTTAAGAGTCAAATGTATAAAGGGAGGCAAAATTATTACACGTTTGTATAACTACTACTAATGTAAAATTAATTGTTATGCATATATAATTTTAAACAACCTAAAATGATTCTATTAATTCTTACATTTTACTAGTACGTGTTAAGAAGACTACGTGTTATTATGCTTTCTCATAATTTGTCTGTTTTGAATGATTATTGGATATAATCTACCACTTAAAGTACTAGTACTTTAAACCACGGGTATATTCGACAAGAAAGAGAAATGCATTACTCAAGTGTGAAGCCATTAAACTGTCTCCAGCCTTATGCTTATCTATTTTTGCTATGTATATCTACTCATGCACCTGTGTTGCAGTTTTGCCAATAATAATATCAATTATTAAAGTAGCAGTGAGAAACATATAAATGCAATACCAGTGAAAGCAAACAACATGGTTCTGAGTTTTTCTGGTACAGTCTTTTATTAATGAGACAAATGCTGCACTCCACCCTGATTTCAATACATTAGCGAAAAGAAACAGTAACCAAATGCCAAACTCATTTTGGAAAAACAAGACATGTAATGTGCTTAAATGCAATAGTTCAGAAAAATGAGCATATTTAATGTTCAAGGAGAAAAAAAAAAAAACAAAAGCAGCTTTTTTACAAAGATGGCTTGTTTAATTTTTAGAATGTATTTTTATTATGTATTACCAATATTTTCTTCTCAGCCTGATGGACATGTTTTAATGACACCAATATTCTTGTGTCGTCACAAGACAGTTCAAGAGTTGCTGGATGGAGGTAGAAGTTGAGCAGCTGAAGCCTGCTGTCTCCCAAGGTGCTCAGCAGTGTTCGCAGGGCAGACCTTCATTTTTTAAAACTGTCACAAACATAAGTCCTGCTTCTCTACGCCTGTGGTGGATGCCGAACGTTTTTCAGAACATTTTTCTCTGCCACTTCTCTGACCCCAAGTGTAGTCCCTGTGCTCCTAGCGTGCAGCTGTGAAACACTCTGCTGAACCCTATCAATTATTTACCGTCCAAAAAGAAAGGCTTAATCTGTGTGATAAAGGATTGGACTTTATCGTATACTTGTTTCTTATAAAATGATTTACGCAACTTGACTCTTAAGATACATTCCTTTAATGCAATTATTTATTTCTGCATAATAGGCCTTTTATCTACTGGCCCCTTAATCTCTTGACTGCGAACAGTTTTAAAATTTACTTAGTGTTTTCTTTAGCTAGCAAGTAATTACCTATAAAAAAATACTGTTCTACCAAAAATATGAAAGTAAAGTTTATAGCAAGGCGATTCTGTGTATACAGAAGAACAAACTACCAGCAGCATCTACACATTTCACACCATTATATATCATACCATCCTGCACCAACCTGTTTCTTTGTAACAGATAAGTGGCACAAAGTACTATTAAACATTTTAAAAAACATTTAAACATAACATTTCCCTATTTGTGCTTGTTTATGTAGAAAGTTCTGTAAGCAACTGCAGAGAAGACTGCAAGTTTTTTTTTTCTTTTTGAGTAGAGATGGAATGTACTACTGTACAATTATTACCTTTAATAGGAGATTATGCTCTTCCAATACAATATTCAGCTTCTATGACAATATTTGTACAATATGAAATGTGATTTCTGCTTAGAAAGTGCCATGTGATAGCTCACTAGACATTCTGTGTATCTGTACAATTAATGCCTCATTTCATCCTGCAGAAACTCTTGGACACCACTGAAAGAAAACCAGTGATAAATAAAGGACAAGGAAAATCAGCAAGCTAGCTGGAGTGGTAGATATTGTAACTATTTAAGTTAAATGACACAAAAGTGGGTGTTGATGAAAAATACTACAATACTTGAGCATAAAACGACAAAAAAAGTTGAGGACAAGTAGTTAAAGGGGTTAGGATTTAGCATACTTCACAGATGTGTTATTATGGTTACTGGCTAGCTTTTCTTTGGCATAATTAAAAGATTAGTCTGATCACCTCTTACATAATGAATGCACTTAAGATGAATTTAAATTAACTCTTAGTCAAATCTTCTTTCTTCATTGAGAGTGCACACTGCTGCATATATAGTTATATCATCTTGGTAGGTGATTTTAAAAACATAAAAACTAAAATGATTAAAAGTTTTGGCAATTACTAAGTTATGTTACAAGAATGATACAAATTTTAAAACTGCTTACCTGCCTTCTTGTATATTTCATCTATTTACAGACTTGCTATATAATTAACATCCCCATTGATTTTCTTTGAATAAGAACATAAATCCAACTAAGACTTGTCTGGTATGAAAGACAAGAGCACAGAAATCTGACAAGACAATATCCACAAAGTATAAAATTATTTTCCTTCTCACACTCGACAGCATCATTTTTCCTCTCACATTTGACAGCATTACCCTAAAGTCTAGAATGTGTTATATTTAGCAGCACAATCAGAAGTCATTTGTAAACACTGAGGAGGAAGGGATTGCCTTTTAGCATTGCCAAATAAAACAAAGGTGGAATCTATACAGATACTGTTCAGTTTGTTTTTTTAATATTTTTTTTGTCAGAAATGAGGCACATCTCTGATCCTGCCACACAAAAATGAATTTATTTGTTTGGGGGATGCTTCATAAAGAAATTCCTTTCATTCTTTATGCCCTTGTAATGATTGCGAGTTTTAGAAATTCTTTGCTCTGCTTCACAGTAGTTCATAAGCTATTCTATTTTGGGTTCTAGTGTATTTTTATTGCCCTATGGTGTAATAGGAAAGGATGTAATGACATGTTCTAACGGAATTTATGCTTAGGTGTCTGCACATCTGTCTAGCAACTAAAAACAGCTTTTATCATGGGTACAATGTTGAATATTTAAGGAAGTATGGCTTTAAATACGTTTGTGAGACATTAGATGACTTGCTTTCTTTTAAAACAACATATTTTGTGCTGTATTTCTTATAGAACAGAGAAAAATGACATAGGACAGAAATGTGACTCATTATCTGGGCAATAGGTTGTCCTTAAGCACATCTGTAAAATACAATTTTTTGTCTGCTGGAATGGACATCGACTGAATATGTAAAATGAAGTGAAAACATATATTTTTTTTATTTTTCCTTCCTAGTATTACTTCTATAAACTACTATTAATATTTAACAAAAGAAAAATACATTCACTGCTTACCCAAAAGGCTTCGTTATGGGGTTCATAAATTAGCTATGCCACAAAAGGTTCGGTGCTATCCTGAAAGTATGTGCCACTAGAAAAATAAGACATCCATGAAACTGTACACTTCCTGATCCTTGTCATGCAGTTCTGCAAATCTGTAATTAAATACACAGCTACTGTAACTTCTACATATTTCACATCTGACTGTGATATGTACTGTTCTTACAGATTAAAAGATTAATACAAGTTCATAAGTTCATAGGAGACTACTGGGCCAACTGCCCAAGAGCCCTTACAAGTCTAACCTGTTTTATCTGGATTTTACCCAATTTTCTATCACTAGGAGAAAGATAACAAAGATCAGTAACCAGGGGATTTACAGACTGCTTCCGTCCATAAGGGACATGAGTTCCACCCCAGGAGTGAATTTGTGATTTCCCATCTATTGGTCCAGATTGCACTTGTAGACAGTCAGGGAAGGGCTCTACTTCATGTGAATAGGAAGCCTATTCCAGAAAAGAGGACATCTCTGGGACACATACTTGTCTCCCCAGCATGATCTATTCATATCAGAGATCAGGTTTAGATCTTTGAAGCTGGTAACTCTCGTGCAGTTAGTTTTGTGAATATGCAACATTTCCATCAGGGCTAGTTCACAGACTACCTTGTAGGTCAGGCACAGATCACCCCTCAATAATCAGTAGGAAATTGAATACAGTGATAGGACTTTTAATCTGTCCACATATGACATGTTGGTCATACCCTGTATTTGTTTGGTGAGAAAACTCTGAGGATGCACTAACTGTTTCAGGTATTTGACGAAGTACATGCCAAAGGGTGCACTGTACTCAATTATTGGTCTGATGAGGACTGAGTACATTAGTACTGTGACATCCTTAGATCTGAATGCCATGCTCTTACGTCTAAGCTGAGCCACATAGAAGGATCTCTCACCACTGGGTCCACTCTTAGGGGGGTAATATGCAGAGGTATTTGGTTTCCCTAAGGATATTATTATGCACACTTCTTTGCACTTAGTTTGAGGTCATGGCTCTGACAGCAATCATTAGTCTGCCTCAAGCCTTTCTGTAGGATATTAACATTATTTGGGGAGACAAAGATTGCTCCCTGCTTGCAGTCATTAGCAAACTTGGTCAGCCATAGGCCATCTGCCTTTGCCTTGACATCTGAGAAATATATCCCAAACAGGACGGGGCCTAGCACTGAGCAATGTGGTACTCCACTAGTGACTGGCCTCTTGCTGGATGTGGATTCCTCCACTCTAACAAAAGGTGTCCTAGCCATGAGCCATTTGGCTATCCATCTGGTGATGTAAAGGTTTATGCCCAATTTTCTGAGTTTATCTACAATACCCAAGTGGGGTGTTCTGTCAAATGCCTTGGCCAGGTCAAGGTAGGTGGTATCCACCATCGTACCCTCATCCATAGCTTTGTTGACCTTTTCAAAAGAATTCCACCAGATTGAGCAGGCAGGACCTGCCCTTCATGAAGCCAAACTAGGCTGAGTCTAGAGTCTAGAGGTTTTCTATGTCACTGGTAATCAGGTCAAAGATTATCCTTTCCACAGCTTTGCATATGATGGTTGTTAGTCTTAAGATTGGTAGTTTCCTGGGTCACTTGATGGTCCCCCCTTGTGGAAAGGAATGACTGTTGCTGGTTGCTGTCCCCACTCCACTGGGACAAAGCCTGTCTGGAGACTGTGGTTAAATAGAGATCCAAGTGGGTCTACTAGGTCATGTTTCAAGCTATTTAATAGGCACCCTTGGATTCCATCAGGGCCCATTGATACCATGTCTCTAACTTTAGAGAGTGCAGTGATGACCTGTTATTCTGTGATAATAGGCAAAGGAATGGTAGGGGGTGACCGGAGAGGATGATGGGGTGAAATCTAAACTGACTTTATTGGCCAGCAGGTCTGCTATTTCTTCTAGCCTTATATAGGTAGTGCCATATTCAGCCAACTCAGCACATTGTTGGGTGTTTCGCTTATCATCTGGAATTAACAGCTTTATGAGAATGCAAATTATGTTTATGTACTTTAAAAGCTGAAATCAAGATATAACATTATATAACAAATAACACATTGATGAAATACCCCCTATAGAATGAATAAAGCCACCTTTACTAATCTAGTAACTAATCCAAGAATCCATTTTAGATGGTGTGAATCTGTTGCTATGGGGTAACATATTTGTTTCAGTAACAAGTTGTTTCAGTACACATCACTAAAATTACCAAACACATTACAAATAATCTTCTTACTAAGGTGTTGCCCCATATAAACATGGATAGTGTACATCAGTAGCTTCAGTTTGACAGCCCAGAGGATTAAGGCTATGAGATGGTAATGAGATTTTTCTTAAAGTCCATGGTTTGAGTCCTGCAGCCCCCATATGGGTGCTGTGTGACTCATTGGGCGAATTAATCAGACAGTGCCATGCATGGCCTGAATAAGGAACATGTGGATCATTGCTATTCCCTGGTTAACAAATATAAATACACAAAAAAAGAAACAAATAATTAGCCAATCAGTGACAAGGTCTGATTTTTTTTAAAAATATATTTTGATAGAAATTTTAAACACAGAAACATACACATTAACATACTAAAACAAATAACTATTTACGTATGTGCCTACATCAAATCTTGCTATATGCATTACTAAAATTCATGCGTATTCATTAAACAGCCATAAACTGACCACAGATTATAACTATACAGCACACAAAAGGCTTCATCGGCCACTTAAAACACCCACTCTGTCAAATCTCATCCAATGGCACATACCAAAAAGAACCCTGGGATACTTAGAGCTTTAACTTTTGTTAATATATGTAACATTTTTTATGGTAACTCTCTATTCTTTGTCACCATATCCAAGGCATGGAACAAGTACCCAAAAAGCATCAGGCTTTTAAATTACCTGCAACAATTCAAATCTACCCTAAACTATCACCTGGCAAATAATAAACAATGCAAATGTACCACACCTACAATTTGAAGCAAGGAATCCCAACTCTGTCCACTATGGATACTATACAATTCTATTAATATGGTATTTTTGATTCTACTCACAAAATTTATTTTATTTATTTATTTTACATTTGTTGACCGGGAGAGTCTGACTGGATACATGTCCATTTTCAGTGGAGGCCCAGGGAGAAAAGCTCTACAAATCGATTACAAGCAATTATAAGGAAGTATAGCAGCAGCAATCATATTTACATAGACATTACATAAGTATGAAAATAAGATACATAGAATAAAAAAAATCTTTACGAATTTTTGCAGTTAGAATGAGCCTATACGTAAGATGAATTACAGAATAAGATACAAAGGTGAGTGTTGCATCTTTTACAATTTTATACAGTTAGATCGTGCACAAGTTTGACGTAGTCATGTTGACAGTAGTAGGTAAAACAGCAGAGCTGAGTGGTAAGATATATAGACTTGGTATAAAATCAAGTGTAAAGATGGAGAAAGAAAAGAAAATTATAAAAAAAAAAAAAACTGTGCCTAGCAGTATTTTAGTGTCCTATATGTAGAGGTACTGAGAGGCCAGGTACAGAGGTGATACTCTGAGAAAGCTGGAAATTAAAAAAGTTGGCAGTTCCTCTTAGCAGTATAGTTCTGAAACAGAGACCAGGAGATTAGAGAAGAGGGTGAATATGGTTAGGGAGGTTAGCCTGAGAGTGAACATGAACACATCCATGCAAGTTATAAATGTTCTTTGAGACGTCTTTTAAATGTAACCTTTGAGTCTGTTGAGGTAATAGCAGAGGGTAGGGAGTTCCAAGTTTTACCTATATAATTAGAGAAGAGGGAGTCTCCTGTTGTGTTTTTGCTCTTAGTGACCTTGATTATCTTTTTATCACTAGAGCGTAGTCGTCTAGGGTTAGTTTGTAGTTTCAGTAGGCTGGCCAGTGCTGGAGTTTTATCTGGAAGTAGTAGTAGTTTGTCTGCAAAGGAAAGCTGATGAAAGGTTAGGAGATTAGGAAATTCAGGCCAATCAACGTGTTTTACGGAATGGCATTGGTGGGTTGGTAGGGGGCACTGGTAGCAAATTTGGCAATTTGATTGTAGCAGGTGTTGAGCTTAGCAATTTCTGTTTTGGGTATGTTGGTGAAAATGGGTAAGGCATAGAATAGAGTAGTGAGGAGGTGAGTTTGAACAATTGTTGTCCTGGCGGTTTGGGTTAGAAATGTTTATTTTTATATAGCTTGCTCAGTTTTTTGTGGATCTTTTTAATGGTTTGATTTACATGCAGAAAATAATTGAGATGATTATCAATGATCACGCCTAGTAGTTTACTATGACTGTCTGGGGAGATAATAGTCCCATCCCTCGACACAATATTAAATGGGCTGGGTATTGTGGTTGGTTTGTTTGGACTAAATAGAAGAAGTTTGTTTTTTTGTGGATTTAATATTAGGTTTTTGTTAAGAAACCAGGTTTTGGTAGTTTGGAAGACTTTTTGGGTGATGGAGAGGAGTTCCTGAGGATCACTGGCTGAACAGACAACTGTTGAGTCATCAGTGTACTGAATAACAGTTGCATCTTCACAGATGCTGTGAAGATTACTGGTGAAAATGGAGAATGGGAGAGGTCCTATAATGGACCTTTGTGGGACTCCTGTGGTGATGGGTAGCAGTAAGGATAGGCTGTTGCCCCATTTAACTGCTTGTTGTCTTCTTTGCAGGTAATTCTGAAACCATGCTAATGCATGGTTACTAAGGCCCAGGTCAGTAAGGGCTTGAAGTAGTTTAGGATGGTTGACCATATCAAAGGCCTTTGACAGGTCCAAGAATATGGCAGATGTTAGGTTGCCTGTGTGTTTGTTTTGGTTGATGATGTTTATGAAAGAAAGTAGGGCAGTGCTGGTGCTATAAGCAGGCCAAAATCCATGCTAGGTGGGAGAGAGAAGTTGGTTGTTGAGCAGGTATGATATGAGTTGGTGGTGTACACATTTTTCAAGTATTTTAGTTAGTGGAGACAAGATGACAATGGGGTGATAGTGGGGTAAGTGGAGATACTGCCTTTGTGGAGGGGGTGGGTGATGTAGGAGGTCTTCAAGATAGGTGGAATAGTGGTTTCTGAAATAGATCTGCTTAGAAGGATGGATACTGGGAAGGCAATTTCATTGGAAGCCAAATAAGGTATTCAGCAGGGATGCCATCAGCTGCAAGTGTAGTAGGTTTAAGTTTGGTTAGCAGCCTTTTGATATAGTTGGTAGGGATGGGTTGAAATTGAAAGGTTGCTTTGGGTCTATGTATAGGTATGGAGCTATTAGTGGTGGTGGATGTGGACAGTTTTTGAACAAGGCTGGAGACTCTTTCTATAAAGCATTTGTTGAAGGTATCTGGTATATTTGTGATTTCACTAGTGGAGGGAAGAGATGGTGTGGAGTGTTTGCCGGGGTGGAGTAGTTTATTTATTCCTGCCCAGAATTTTTGGGGATTGTTTTGGTGCCTGTTTTGTAGCTGTATGAAATAATTCTTTTTATCTAGGAGGACTGCTTTTTTTGTATCGTTTCTAAGTTTTTGGAACTGTTCCCTAAAAACATATATATTTCCTTAATCTGATATGCTTTGTAAATAATGTTTGTTGACCATTAGCTTTGAAATACTTTGTAAATAATGTTTATTGATCTTTTTTATTTTGAACTCTAAAAAAAAATTCTGTCCTTGATGGAGCATCCATCTGGTGACACAGAGGCTTTCTTTTCTCCCTGGGCCTTTGGTAAAAATGGGCATTTCAGTTCCTAGATGGACTTTCTTAGTTAACAAAAACAAATAACTAATATTTCTCTATTTATGAGTTTAATTTTATCCAGTAGCTGTATTCTTTGGTTAGTAAACATTTCTTTATGACATATGTCAATGACAAACTTCATAAAGTCTGTAAATGAATGTCTAACTTCATTTTCCAGGCTATTATTAATAAGCACCAGAGAAATGGAAAATGAGATTTATGTACACCTTGGCCAAGTTTGATTTTTGAAAACAGTGGTAGGTTGTCATAATAGTTAAGTTATTTAACTTACAGACACAAGGTGCAGGGTTAGATTCTCACACAGGAAACTGGCTAGGGTTAAAATGGCCCACAAGAGCAGTTAGCCTATTACCCATTCAAGAACCTATAATATTAATTTCTTATAACTTTTGAAGAATAAGATTCAGCTGCTGAACTAATCACTTTCTACATCCAACTTTGTGAATCCATGCTCTAAGTGTTACGCACAACTCCTTCAAAGACAGAGAAATTCAATAACTAAAGTCAACTTTTTTAATCAGAAACTGACACAAAACAGGAAAACAGATTGCTAGTAGCAATCTTTATACTTGTAGAAATGAAAAATGCATTTCAACTTCAAAAGTCCTTTACTTTGGTAAACACATTAAAAATTGACACCTGAGAATCAATATATGGAACATGAGCATTAATTCGCCCTTCACATCAGTAAACACATTAAAACTGACACTCAGGAATAACTGTTACAAGATAACTGCATACTGTCTAAATAGTGAAGCTCTGGAAAGCTTCAGCTAAGCTCCTAGAGCATTTAAACCATGTGTGTATGGACCTAGGAGATGAAACCCCAACATAATTATGAAAGCTTTAAAAGCAGACGGATTGACAAGGAAAGAAGGAAAAGGTCAAAGAGCACATTAAAAAGAGAAAGTCAAGGTGTAGCTTTACTGCACATATTCAGTATATATTCAACCAAATACTGTCTGTTGGCTATTTGACAAATGTTTCTCTTGATCTTACAATTATTCCTTAATGGCAAATAAGGGCATATTTCCCATTAACAACTTTCTCAAATTTCTATGAAGGATTTCTTACACATATCTTGCAAAAATATTTTGAAGTACATGTGTGTATACATTACTGTACTGTATGATATTTTCCTCTACAGATAATTTTCCCATGTATATTTTGCATGTAAATTTTTAAGTGTATGTTTCTGCCACCGCTGAAAATAGGCTAATTGCCCAGGTGGACTCTCCTGGTAAACCAATGTAAAATATATAAAGGCATAATCAACAAAAAAGTGTCTCTGTCCTAGAAACTCAACAAACAAACTGATTCAGAGAAGCAGATAAACAAGTATTTGTGTTCCACCCATCACACTTTCTGCATTTCATAAAAAAAAGGAGGAGGGTTAGTGAGTCATTAGAGCTTAAGTAGCTAATTTCATGCCTTCATTTTTAGAGTTCTGTTCCACTATCTTCTAAGAGGAAAAAAAGAAACAACTCATGGTATTAACTACAATACTCAGTATCATTAAATTCTTAAAAGTGTAAATAACAGTTATGTACTTACCATAACTTGGTATCTGTGTTATCCGTAGTCACCATTCATCACACATAGGTCCAGGATCAGACATCAGATCTGAGCCAGCAAAAACTTATGACAACAGTTTAGCTCAAGCTCCTCCCCTCCCATAATGCTTTGCTGCATTCTAACTCCTCAGATAGAATTTGCCCTGGAGAATTTGCCCTGGAGAAAGAAGACAGAGTAGAAGTGCCACTAGAAAGAATCTAGCTAATTTCCTGCCAATCCCTCAGGAAGAGGGATAGGATGGTAGGATTGTGATGAATGGTCACTACAGATAACACAGATACCAAGTTATGGTAAGTACATATGTAACTATTAATTAGATGTTATCCTAGTCACCATTCATCGCGCATGGGTCAGAGTCCACAACTACAACAACATTCTTGGGTGGCCTCATGGAAAGAAATGCCGAAGAACAGTGGAGCCAAAAGAAGCCCTTCCACTAGAAACTAAGTCAAGCTTGTAATTAGAAAGGAAGACCGAGGTGCTGCTGCACAAATATCAACCAAGGACTGACGAGCTAAGAAATCAGCTGATGTAGCCAATGACCTGGAAGAATAAGCCTTAACTGGTCCAGGCAGAGGAGAACCACAGGAGGAATAAATGAAAGAAATGCACTTGGAAATCCAATGGGAAATGGCAACTTTTGAAACAGCTGGGCCATTCCTGTTGACTGAAAAGGCCACAAACAATTGGCCAGTCTGGTGCAATCAGGACTGTCCTTGGTTTGTCCGGTTTGATCTTTAGTAGAACCTTCAAGAGGAAGAGCAGAGGGGGAATGGCATAGATTGAGAGGTTTTCCCAGGTAAAGGACAGGGCATCCACTTTCCATGCTTGGCTGTGGGGAGTTTGGGTGCAATATTTGCTCAATTGATAGTTCTGAGGGGAAGCAAAAAGATCCACCTCTGTTGCCCCCCACCTGTGGATGAGAAGCTTGAATGATTTGGATTCCAGTTTCCACTCATGTGGGTCCATTAGATTTCTGCTTAAGTCGTCTGCCAGTAAATTTAGTTTGCCTGGCAAGAAACTGAGCTTGCAGGTGCACTTGGATTGCTCAAGGCTGTGTTCCACAGAGCCATAGCTAACCTGCAGAGTGGGTAGGAATGGGTTCCCCCCTGCTTGTTTATGTACCACATAACTGTGGTGTTGTCTGTCTTTATCAATAGTTACCCAGGAAGAATAAGGCATTTGAAGGCTGTCAGGGCATTTTGTACAGCTAACATTTCTTTTTGATTGATATGCAGGTGCATTTGCTTTGGGCTCCATTTGCATTGAATGCATTGTCCTGCCATGTGAGCCCCCATGCATAATCTGATGTATCTGTTGTTAGGGTTTGGGCGGCAGGGGGTTGACTGAAAGGGTGTCCTTTGTTGTGGTAGCAGGCCTCTGCCCACCAAAGGAACTCTGCCCTTAGGCAAGGAATGATAGGAATCATTGTTTCCAGGTCCTGAGAATGTTGACACCAGAGACTTAAGTACCACTGAAGTTTCCAAATATGCAGTCTTGCATATAGAATTAGTAGAATTTGAGAGGCCATGAACCCTAGGGCTTGCAGTATTTTTCTTGCAGATAGCTGGGTTTTGGTGGCCAGTAGATTGAAGTAGCTTGTCAAATAAATTTGTTTTTCTGGAGTGAGGAATGCCATCTGGGAAGTTGTGTTCAAGCTTGCTCCCAAGAATACAATCTGTTAGCTGGGTACAAGATGTGATTTATTTTCGTTGATTGTGTACCCCAGTGAAGTTAGAAGTCTCTTTACAAATGTCAGGTGCTGGAGTAGCAATTCCTGACTATCCGCCTGAATGAGGCAATCATCCAAGTACAGGTACATTTGAATTTTTCTCTGCCTGCAATATGCAATGGCTAGAGCTAGGCCTTTTGTGAATACCCTGGGTGCAGTAGATAAGCAAAAGGGAAGTGCAGAGAACTGATAGTGCATAGATCCTGCCCTGAAATGCAGATATTTCCTGTAACATTCCCTTATGAGGATGTGCAGATAAGCTTCTTTTAGGTCTAGTGAGGCTAGCCAGAAGTCCTTGGCTATCATAGAAAGCAGCTGTTGGAGAGTAAGCATTTTGAACCTTGGAACCACCAGGAAGGTGTTGAGAATAGAGAGATCCAGGATAGGGGACCAAGAGTTTTCTTTTCTGGTTATCAGAAACAGTCTGAAGTAAAAACCTTGTCCTCTTTGCTCTGCTGGGACAGGTTGAATAGCCTTGATACTGAGAAGAGAAAGTACTTGCTTTTGGGCCTCTGCCCATTGGTTTGGGGGGAGGTATGGCCATCTGCCTGGGGTTGGCAGTGAGTGGAAGTAGAATTTGTATCCTTGGGATACATTGTTCAAGACCCATCTGTCCTGGGTGATGTACTCCCAGTTTTTTTGCATGCAGGGTGAGTTTTCCTCCTAAGGGTGCAAGTATTTGGGCAAGGCTTGGAAGAGTTAAGGATGTCATTGCGAGATTTTACCACAGGAAGGTGGCTTACTACTCCCTGTTTTAGAGGTGTCAGCACTCCATTGCTTAGATCTGTGCAGACCCTGAGACTGTAATCTTGGTGGTCTGCTGCTCCTGGGCTTGGACTGAAGGTCTGGGAGGGACTGGAAAGGATCAGTTTTTAGAAGGTCAATGCCTACTGAATCTAGGTGGCTGTACCTGTAGGAAATCTTTAACAGTTTGCATAGATTTAGTTTTTTCCTCCATCTTTTTGAGGACTTCTTCTGCCTTATTACCAAACAGGCATTCTTGATTTAATGGCACATCTAGTAATTTTGCTTTGACATGGTCTGGCAAGATTTGTTCCTTAAGCCAAGCATGCCTTCTAAGAACAGACTCAGTGACAGCAGCCCTGCAAGATGCTTCTAAGGGATCAAAAGCACATTGCAAATTATGTTTTTCAACTTGGTTAGCAGAATGCAATAACTCTTGTAAATCTTTATGTTCTGCACTATCAGGAATCAACATCATTTTCTGTTTAATTAGCTCCATAATATGCTGCTGATACTTTAACATATGAAACTGGCAATTTAAAGCCCTGATGGCAAGAGTAGCAGAGGTGTATGCCTTCTTACCTCCATCTGTCTAAAGCCCTAGAGTCCCTGTCCGAAGGGGTATGGTTTTTGGCTGTTGTAGCCTTAATGCCTTTAGGTCCCTGGGAAATGGTCTCTGGGTCCGCAGTAGGATTCTTAAAGAGGCAATTTGTGTTAGTCAGGTACTCTGTAATACCTGTCAGGTTTCCTGGGAGCTGGAGGCAAAGTATCAGGGGTAAGGCTGGATTCCAAGAAGACATCATCTACAATTTCCAGAACAGGAGGGATAGCTAGAGGCCTGTGCTGAGGCAAGGTTAAAAATTCCTCGAGTCTCTTTTTGGACTGTGGGTAGTCCTGGCACTCCCAGCGGAAATGCTCTCGAAGGGTATGCAGGGTTTCACCAAAAGAAAAATCTTCTGGTGGGGATGCAGAGGGAATGGAATCCTCTGCATCAGAATCCTCATAGGTAGATAAGGGTATGTCCTGGTAATCAGAAGGATCAGAGTCAACAGACTCATGATCTGAAGAATCAGAAGGAAAATCAGTTCTTGGTCTTTTTGAGGGGGAAGGCTGGCTCCCCCTAATGAAAGTTATAAGATCTTCAGCCATTCTAAGCATTTGTTTCTGGGGCATGTGGGCCTGAGAATGCGCTTTTGTCATTAGTTTCTTAGGCGTAGTGCAAACTCTGGGCCTGAGAAATTCGGTATTTTTGGTTTGAAACAAAGTTGTCGGTTTAATATGAAAATCAGAAGGTCTGAATACACCTTCAGAAGCCGGTGCCTGCACGGCGGCTCCTGACCCATCCAAGGTAGAGACATCTGCAGGTTCCATAGTCAAAGAAGCATCTTGCGGCATACCGGACTCCGAATGGGTCTCAGTAGAGGCCTGTGAATCTGTAGAAGCGGGTATCGGGCTGCAAAAGCACCACACTGAGTACCGGCGGACTGGCGACTAGCTTCATGGAAGCTGCATCGGCAGTTTTGGACCTATGCGGTCTGTCTCTGTCTTTATCCTTACATTTTTTCAAAAGATCGGTAGTCGGATGGCTTATTGAAGCCATTTCAGAATACGGAGAATGAGAGCAAAAGAATTTAGTGACAGAAATAGCCCGATGATGAATAGTTCGGGCATTGAATAAGCCAGAAAACTGACAACGAGGAATGTTGTGGTCTGGGCCTAAACAGGTGATGCAGTAAGAATGAAAATCTCTGTGAGGTATTTGCTTTCCACAGACAAGACAATTATTAACTTTTTCTGACATCGGTTAGAGCAAGGAAAAAGGATTTCAAATGTGGTACTTATCTTTTAGAAGACTTCAGGTCTGAAACTCGAAAAATTAAAATTTCAGGAGGCAGCCGACTGGCACTTGCGAACTGCTTCTGCTTTGGACACTGCACAGCAAGAAAATCTGATGTAATACCATCAGCTGCATGTTTTATACCCGTGAAGACCTGACATCATGGAAAAAGTGACAGCATCCGATGCAGAAATCCCAAGACTCTGGTATTCAAGCTGACTGAGGGCTACCTGCAGGCAGATAACCCAAATGTGATGACTGCAACAGTGAAACACACAGTGAAACACTAAGAACATCCTTAGTTCTGTGTAAATAAAAACTAAGCTGTCTATGAACATCCAAGGTATGCAAAATGTATTCCCCCTTGTTAGCATAATTAGGAAAGAACACTGGAAGTTGGATAGACTGATTAAGGTTCACTTCAGTGGCCACTTTTGGCATAAAAGAATGGTTGGTTCTCAAGGTCACTCTATCTTTACGGAATAGCAAATAAGGAGGCTTGTTGATAAGAG
The DNA here is from genome assembly GCF_019279795.1 of Protopterus annectens. Taxonomy (NCBI): domain Eukaryota; kingdom Metazoa; phylum Chordata; order Ceratodontiformes; family Protopteridae; genus Protopterus; species Protopterus annectens. Next base: position 84,182,736 of record NC_056728.1, read on the forward strand.
CCTGCAATTCTGAAACCCTTTTCGCTAAAGTTATTGCCACCAAAAGGGCAGTTTTCCAAGAAAGGAATTTGAGATCACAAGATGTGGCAGGCTCAAATGCAGCCCAAATTAGAGACTGCGGCACTGGTGCAAAATCCCATGGTGGGGAAGGATCCTTGACTGGGGGACGCAATAAAAAGACACCTTTCAAAAAAACCTTGCAGAGGCGAGAAAAGAATGTGGGTTCATCATTAAGGTGGGAATTTAAAATAGCAGCCATCTGGACTTTTAATCGTAGAGAAACTAGCGCCTACCTGAAAGAGGGAAGCCAGGAAAACAAGAATGTCTGAAATAGGAGCTGAAAATGAATCCAGATTCTGATCTTTAGCCCAGACAGAAAATCTCTTCCATTTACTTCTGTAAACTCTCTTGGTGGAAGATTTCTGAGAAGCCAGGATAATGTCCTTCACAGGGGATGCAAGCCTGGACTTGGCAAGAATCACTGGAATTGGACAAACCAAGCTGTCAGACGGAGGGTCTGCAGATTTGGAAGTGGAAGGAGAGATGGTTGAGATATCAGATCTGGAAACAGAACGAGCACCCAGGGAGGGTGTTTCAGATAAGACTGTAGAAGATGGAACCACACCTGCCAAGGCCAGAATGGGGCAATGAGGATCAACTCCATCCTGAGGTGTCTTACTTTCAGAAGAACTCTCAGAATTAGTGGCAATGGAGGAAAGGCAAAAAGGAGACCTGGAGGCCAATCATGAGTCAGAGCGTCCCTGGGGGAGTCCCCCTCTGGGGGGGGGTGGTCAAGGCAAAGTAGCTGCTGCATTTGTAGTTGAGAGGAGAAGCAAACAGATTGCAGCTCGGTTGGCCCCACCAACAGAAAATCTGCTTCGCCACTAGCGGTTCAGGGACCATTCATACGGGATCAGAATAGCCCTGCTCAACTTGTCTGCCAGCATGTTGGATGCTCCAGGAATATGTGTTGCAAGGAGAAAGCACCCCAAAGACATCGCCCACTCAAAGACTCTCATGGCCTCGCGACAAAGCAAATAGGAATGTGTGCCCCCCTGTTTATGTACCACACAACTGCCATGTTATCCGTGTGTACTGCTATAGTCCCTAGAGGGAGGCAGTCATGAAAGGCTTGCAATGTAAAGAGGACTGCTCTCCTCTCCAGAACATTGATGTGCAGTTTGGTCTCTGATTGGGACCATGTCCCTTGGACAGTCTTGCCCAGGAAGTGCCCCCCCCCCCAGGAGAGAAGCACCCGTTGTCACTGTGGCCGTCGGAATGGGGGATAAAAAGACCTGCCCACTAGGAGGTCTGGAGAGTGCATCCACCATGATGGATGTCTTTGACATACCGAAGTGAGCCATACAGAACCTGAAATAGGATTAGAAAGATCCGACCATTGAATGTATAGGGTCAGCTGCAGAACTCTCATAGTACCTGGCCAGTGGTACTAAATAAATGGCCACTGCCATGGATCCTAAGGCTCTTAGGATGAGTGACACTGGAGGACGAGTTTTCTCCAGGAGAGATTGTACATGAGACTGGATTAGAATCACATGTCATAGGGGGAGAGCTGCAATCCCTGAGATGGTATCCAACTGAGTAGCAATGAATTCCAAGTGTTGAGATGAAGTCAGAGAAGAGCAGTGAGAGTCACGGTAATTCTGAGCCATTCGAAAAGATGAAGAAGAAACTGTGTGGTCTCCACCAGCTGATGCTGTGAGAGAGTTGTGAGGAGCCAATCGTTGAGGTGGGCGTGGTGAGTCCAAAGGGCAAGGCTCGGAACTGGACAGGATCAGCTCCAATGCAAAAGCAGAAAAATCTCCTGGACTGCCTGTCTATTTTGATATGATAGTACACGTCCTGGAGATCCACCGAGCACATCCAGTCATTTTTGTACAGAAGGGGCACAGTGGATTGTACAGTGACCATCTGGAACTTTGACATCTTGACTAAGAGGCTAAACTGACTGAGGTCCAGAATTGGATGCAGTTCCCCTGTTTTCTTTGTACCAAAATGAAGCAGGAGTAAGTTCTGGACCCTTTATGCCCTGTGGGAACCTTTTGGATGGCTCTTTTTCAAATGGGGTTGGTCACTTCTAGATGGGCTAACTCTCTCTGACCGGGTGGCACATTGGGGAGAGTTCTGCTTCTTGGTGGGGGTCGGGAAAGGGAATATAATAGCCCCTGGATATAATTCTTAGCATGCACTGATTGATTGTGATGTTTGCCCAGGTTAAAGGGTGCAAGGATAAGCAGCCCCCAACTGCCTCCAGGGAGGGACAGACAGGCAGCACCTCAGGAGCACTGATAGGGCTTCTCAGAAAGGGGTTCTCTAGATCCATGGATTTGTAGTCCTCATCTGCCCCTAGGGTGGCGTTGACCACTGAACCCCCTCCCCCCATTCACAGCACAAGTGCTGCATTCAACCTCCAGGTGGCGGCACCGAGACAGTAGAGGCATTCCTCGTGTGAGTCGGAAACAGGCATCTTCCGACTGCATGAGGAGCACCTCTTAAACACTAAAGGTTTCTCAGACATAATGCCAAGAAACCAAATCCAGTGGGACAAGCAGTAGAGGAGTCAAGCAACCAAGCAACAGTCCTACATGCTAAAGTCTGGCACACACACAAAACACACTGAAAATTAGACTATATTACAAATAGAAAAGAAAACCAATTCCCAGAAGAAAATTTCTATACTAACCACCACAATACCTAAAAGGTGCCAAAAGCCAAAACAAACAGGAAAGGATGAAAGGAAAACAATGGTTCACTAATGGAACACCTACAGAAACTAGGAATACTAAGGTAATACAGAATAAGGAGATAAAACACAAAAGGAAGGCCTACTGTTTGAAGATTTGAGATCCCAGAAGAGCTGAGCAATCTGTGCCTGTCTGTTAATCGCAACAAATAAGATCTGAGGGGTTAGAGGGCAGAACAGCATTATGGGACGGGAGGAGCTTGAGCTAAGCTGTTGTCTAAGTTTTTGCCATCTCGGATCCAATGTCAGATCCTGGACACATGCGTGATGAATGGTGACTACGATAGCATCCAGTCCACTATTTTACTTATCTCATCTGCTTAATCCATTAGAAAGTTACTCAAACTATCTCAAGCAGAGCAATCCTCCTGCTAATTTAATCTTCATCACAGCATGTAGTACAACTTAATCCAGTTGTAACCTGTACATAGTTCCTAATTTGTGAAAATGGATGTAGTAAGTAACTTTTTAGCTATTTTTCTTCTTTGTCTGTACTTTCACTTTTGCTGAGCTCTCCTTAGCTATGTCTCCCTGCTATTAATTATTACTACCACATTACATCCTTTCACTTTTCTCATGGTACACTAATTTCTCTATATCCGTTCTTTATGTTATCTTTATGATATTCTCTAGTTCCCTCTTTTTTCCTCTTTGCTTAGCATTTCTACACACTACTGTACTAACATCTTTAACTCTTACTGTTTCTTATTTCACTAATTTATGATGTTTTGACTTTGATATGTATCTGTTACATGGTCTTATCTAAAAGGGTCAACAAACAAGTGCACTTACCTAGTAAACAAATGTAAAAATAAACATAAAAGTAAACACAGTCTACCAAGACAAGTATTTTACTAAACACAAAACATATTTAAATAGATAAGAAGGCCAAAGTGCAATAGAAATAATCACTGTTAACAGTGCTGTAATTTTACCCACTTGTCATTTTAATACCTCATGAAATAACTGTTGCATGCGTAGATAAATAAGGCACAGGTTTGAATATTGTTTAAATATATTTATGAATACATGCAATATTGTGCAGTTGCAAAAATTTGAAAGAATTAAAATATTTTAGCACATAATTAAAAGAGAACTGCGTAACCAAAACACCTATGATTCTGAATTAGTAACTGACAATGTGTAAGGCACAACAGTATAACTACTAGATTTGCTGCCTCATGACACTTTTTTCTTTGATTTGTTCCAAGCTGCGATGCCTTCTACATGAAATTTGAAAACCTTTTCTGTGTTCAAATGGGTTTTTCATTGAGATCACCATTTTCTTCCCACCATACCTCTCAACTGTCCAGATTTTTGCCTCATATTTTTGGTTGGTTCTTTGTAAATGTGTGACTTTCTGGCAAATGAATGAGGATTGAATTCATTAAATAATGACAGACATTTGAGTTTTGGACATTATATCCCACACAAATTGCATGCTAACACAACACATGTTACTCTAGCATCTTTCTAAGTTTTACGAGCAATATTTAAAATCTGTCCCTATTTTTTGGCCCTTTGTCGCCACATAATTTTAGGCTTTGTCCAGATTTCTTACACTAAGAGTTTGAGAGGTAGGCTTCTCACATCCTAAAGACAAGCTGGTGGAAAGCCTGATGAATCTTTAAAATACCCCTAGCTACATGTGTGTGTGTTGGTAGTGTAGCTTTACATGCATTTGTGTATAGTCCCTGTGATGTCTACAAGCAGGACTGATTTTATACCATAAGCACATTTGTAGGATAAACTTTTACCTTCTGGTGATTCCCTAACTGGATAAAGCAGGTACTGTGTTAAAAATGAATGGATGAATATCCACTCCTTGGAAAACAGGACAAACATTACAGAAAAGGCACTAATATGTTTAACAATCTTCTGACAGCAGCTACAAAATAATTGCAAAAAGAATTCTCTTTATGGAAAGAGTACCAAATCGCAAAGATGTTTATCTGTGACTCCTCGACGAGTATGCTCTTTTTTATTATTGTTCTTTGCTGCTTAGTCAGGCTCCTATCTACTTTGCTATGTTAACAGTACAATCTGAGCTGTCCCAGTAAGCCATTACCAAAAATATAATATAATAATAATATAATACTGTAATTTAAAATGGTCAGTGATTAACAGCATCCTATCTTCTGAAGTCACATAATGTACAGCCTCATCACTGAGGAATGAAATAACCAGCTATTTGTTTAAAACATATCACTGTGTATGAAATAATACACTTTAATCATGTGCAAAACATGCAGTCAGACATTTAAATGGTACTTGCAAGGTCATTTACTAAAAATTAAACATTGTGCTTTTATATTACCATCCCTTATGAAAAACATCTTATAATGACAATCTAACAACTCAAGCTTCTAACAACTCAAGCTAAAATATAATTGACGACACACAGAATTAAAAAAAATGGCTATTAACACTTAGACTACAACAAAATGGTGAACAGTATTTCTTAATTCTGACAATTTTACAAAACAATATTAGGATAAAAGATTTTCATTTTAGACACAGCAATAATCTATTAGTCTATACTAAATAACTTTATTATTGCTAATGAGGTAAGCCTACTGATCCTAATTGCATTTTCAAGGTGAAGTAGAATGTACTCCAGAAATAATGTAGGTAATCATTATTTTATGCAAACTGAATAACTATTTAAAGGTATTTTATAAAACCTTCAGATATGCTAGCAGTGTGAAACATTGAGCAGATGTAAACACAAGGTTTAAGAACCAATGAATCAAATTCCATCTCACATCAGTTAAAATGAAATACAACTGTAGTAGAAGATACAGAAATTCTCCACTGAAAGCAGTTTATGTATGGGCTTTTAGTTTGATACAAAGAATTTTAAGGTGCTAAAAAGACTGATTCACATTTAGCTACAGTATATTTCACAGGAAGAGGGTGATCAAAGTAAATGGCCTTCCCAAGAAGATGCTCGTCATATAGATACAGACCAGATGTCTGATTAAATGTCTTCAGCAAGTCTGAAGGCATCTTGATTGTAACCAGACCCACTAGGTTCAGAAGCTGAGTGGGGAAAAAGTTTAATGTTAAGGCACTTTTCCTCATGTGAAAGAGGCTGGCTAAGGGCCCCAAGAAAACCATAAATGTATGTTCTCAAGATAGAGATTTAAACATAAATCTACCTCTTTACCTTTTTATGCAGGTCAATGTGTAGGTCAGGCTATGAAGTCAAGCAAAATGACTGAAGCAGCAAGGAAAATTTAATACAAATGTTTTGGAAACAATTATTTTCTAGAGTAGACAGATTGCATTCGACTGTTCTATGTGCACAATGAATCTGTAGCAACCTGCAGACTATACCCATGTGAAGTTTTTATGGATATAATGCAATTGCAGGCAAGTTCCACATAATAGAAGGCACAGCCAAAATAAAATCAGAAATCATTTGAATGTAGGCAAACTTTTCCCACTCTGATACATAGAATTGGGAACAGATAATGAGGCATTACTTTATTTATGGTTTTGCTTGTGAATTAAAGATAGCTGTTTGCTTTTCATTCCTCACTGAAGTTGCTCTAAATTCTTCAAGCAGAACAGGTTATTGTGCAAAAACATTTTGTAAGTATATTGAAGAATTAGGACCCTAATACTGCATTCTTTTCCTAAACATTTGGTCAAAGACAAAATGTAGCAAAACAAAAGTATACTGTGAGGTCTAGCAGTTGACAAAAAGTACCTCCTCAGCTGGCATCTTCCCCTTCCCAATCACATGAAGTGACTAGTTCTGGGATGGGCTTTGTATTTTGTGCTGTGCTGTGAGACTGCAGTATTTGCAAATACTGTTTTCAACTTTGTAGTGTATTTCACTCTTTTTCACAGTTGTGCAAGTATGGAGATTTTATATTTAACTGTGAGATACACATTTTACTGAAACATGTTTTGTCCAAATATTCGTTGAGTGAATGTTTCACAGAATTATTGCTTCATTGATCTGTAAAGTACTCAAGTTTTTATCTCAACTGCAGCTGTTTAATTGGAGGTTTTCACTTTTACCACTCATGACTATGAAGTTAGAATATAGAAGCAGGGTAGTCTTTTTGGGGGGTAAACACCTCTTTTAGGGTATGTGTTGTTTATTTTGCCAGCATTTTAGTTTAGTATGTTTTACTGGTTGTGTTTAAGTGTGAAGCATTTTGCGATAGTTTCTCTCCAGTGTTTTGTGAAGGAGACGGGAGGCAGTCGATATGCAGATTCATTACAGTCTAGCTGCTACAGTAAGATATCACACTAGTATCGAAGAGGTAGATTAAGGTAGCTAAGTGGTGGTGTTTTTTAAGCTATTCATTTTTGTTGATGTATCTGTTTCACTGTGTTTTGATTTAATAGTATTCCGTGTTTAGTCCTAGAAACAATTAAGAGGCTGATGTCTCACATTTAGGGGATACAGTGGAGCCTGACTCCTGGCCAAAAGAATATCATTTAGGTGTTTTACCTGAAGGTTTAGAAGGCCTGCTTTTCATAGGTCTGCAGTCAGTGGGCTGTGCAATGACTTTTTGTACTGGATCCAACTGGGTACGAACTGTGGTTGAGAGGGAGGAACATGAGCAGACTGAAAATTAACTTTTTTTTACATAGATGTGAAGTCTTAAGGGAAGTTATAAACAGCAGCACATTTACTTAATCAATCTATCAATCTATTCACCTATCTGTATCTAAGATAGGTAGACTGGCCAAGTAGCTAGAAGGCCGAGAAAAGCAAAGCTGTATGAATGCTCTAAATACCTTCTACAGACGAACCATCAAGAGCATTATCACCAGAACTGCACTGTATGGTATGGTTCAATAACAGTACAATGGCCGAAAGGCAGAAACTAAACTACAAAGAATAATTAGAGCAGCAGAAAAGATCATGGACACTAGTCTTCCTACCTTACAGCAGCTCTTTCAAATGAGACTTAAAAAGAGGCCCCACAAAATACTGAGTGACACTTCTCATCCAGTGTATGGTTGGTTCACTAAACTTGCTTCTGGTAGAAGGTTACGGAGTATCTGCTACAGGACCTCCAGATTCATGGACAGTTTTTATCCAGCTGCAATAAAACTCATTAATGCAGACGTAAATCTGGCTGTAACAAAACTATAACAAATTGCTATGCTCTCATTTTTTTCCTTTTTTCATACATTAATTATATTTATTTATTGCAGACTAAAATTAAAATATTCTCATTCAAGTACAGTTCCAGCCACTTCCTTATGTGCAATATCACCCAATCTCACCTCTGCGTATAGTGTACTTTTCTTTTCATGTGTTAATCATCTAGTAGTCAGTGTTGTCCTGTGTATATAAATAGTGTACAAGCATGTGCATCAGCTACCTAGATATTTACTTTTGTACTACAGTTATTGTTTATTCTTTAATACCTATTATGTCTGTCGTTTTGTGTTTGTTTTCTCCTGTAAAAGAGCTGACACTCGGAATTTCATTGACAATAAAGTTTCTTTGAATCCTTGAACCTTGGAATCTTTGAGAAGTACTGCCAGTGGAATAGGATGAAATAGTTGGAAAGTGGGAAAAGGTAGTGTGGAGAGGTGAGAAGGAAAAATGGGGAATTAAGGAAATGGGAGGAAAGTGCAACCAGCTTGTAGTTTGTGCTTAAGGTGTCTGTAAGCCAGGTGCCTTACAGATGGGTCTTTATTAGTTTTTTGAGTTTTTACATTGTCAAAACTTCAAATGGTCCAGAACATATGATCAGCAATGTAAAAACTAAAAAGAAAAAAAAACAACTACAGGAAAGAAACAGAGTTGCATGGAGATCATGGTACAGTGAGGCTCAGGAAATTTGCCCTTTTCCCCACTCTAGTATAATCACAGAGTTTGTATGTGCAATTAGCAGGGAGTGTGTGGGGTTGCCCTACTAAAATGCCATTTATTTTTCCTAGTTGTTTTTTGATATTTTAAATTGTCCATCATATGGTCTCGACCACATGAGTTTCAACAATTTAAAATTTTGACCAACTAATGTAAATCCCTTATAGACATGGTAGTAGCTTGAAGGTTCCACATTATCCTAGAAGTATATGAACACAGCTAGGAGTCAGACATGTTTTGTTTTGTTTTAATTTGGGTTTGAAGCATTTTAATTTGTCTACTTGTTTTAGTGGAAGTGATGTAGTGTTCCAACTTTAGAAAGCATGTCTCCTACTGCACTGTTTGACTTTGTGTTATTTAAGCAATAACCCATGCCTGGGTGTGGGTAATGCTGGATTTACCCACAGTTGGTGTGGTTTGGTCACAAGGGCGAAGCCCACGTGGCCAAACAAAGACAATCATGGGTAAATCCAGCATTACCCACACCCACAAGTGGGTTATTGCTATTATACAATGACATTATTTAAGAACAAAATACTTACTTTTCTTAAATAATGGCATTGTATAATGCCTCCTTCCTGCCCTTCCGCAGCTGTCCAGTATTCTGCGTCAGTTCTGATGTACTGCGCATGCGTATGGTTACGCAGTACATCAGAGCTGTGTGTGGAAGCAATGGAGAAAGGAATATCTCTATTGCTTTTTATAAGGTGTCTCACTATGTTAAAAGAGTTTAACATAGCAAGATCTCTTAAAAAATGTAACGGAGAAAGGAAGATCTCCATTCCTTTTTTTAAGATATCTCGCTATGTTAAACTCATTTAACATAGCGAGATAAAAGCAACGGAGCTCTTCCGGTCTCCATTGCTGTCCAACACACACAAAAAAAAAAAAAAAAGACTTCTACTAATGCAAAACGTCCGGGCGATCGGACCTTTTTCCATTAGTATAAGTCTGATTTACAACGGGCATGCTGACCAATCAGCGTGCAAATTTTGGAATATTAATGGGGGGTCATTGTATAATAGAAGTTTTTTTAGCAGAACATAATTCACTGTACAGTGAATCCTGTAAAAGGGATGCTGTTTGGGGAGCAATTGTTGGTGTTATAGACATAATTAAGGGCTGTGACTAGCTGGGTGCTGTTTATGTATTATGGTAGTTCGAACTGTTGTAGCTGTTTTAAAGTGAGAAGGTGGTGAGTCCTCTAGGAGAGGTTTGTAGCAAATTTTGCTACTTTGTAGTAGCATTCCTCCAACTTAGTGAAGGAATGAAAGAATTTAAGTACAACAGTTAGTATAAGGGGTGAAGAACCGAATGAACAGCATTTCTTCAAAAATGCTATATACTCCCACATTAAATATATGATGAAAAAAAGCCACTATCAATTTCTTTTTAACAAGCATACCATAAATATATATAAATGTTTAAAAGATTAAGGCTAGGAATAAAGTGTATAAATACTGCAACATAAATAGAGAAGATTTATGTTTCATAGTGTAGATGTTTTGAAGATTAAGCTCAGAAGAAAAACATATGGAAATTTAAGCTAAGTTTGTTTCAAGCACTTTGTACTTAAGAAATGTGTCAAATGTACAAGTACACACATACATATAAGAATCAGGACTATTAAAAAAACAATCATGTAATGTATGCATAAAACAGAGAAAGAGAGAGAGAGAAAGAAATAATGAAACTCATTCACACATACACACACATGCCCACACATACATATGTACACACTTACATATTTATGAATTCAAATAAATCAAATCTTGTTGTCTATACTTCATAGACAAGTATTTGTTGGTGTTCATTATCCACATGGTATTTCTATGGATCAGAGAGAGAGCGGGACCTGTGCAGCTAACAAAAAATAAATTACCACCCCATGATAAATGGTTCTATTAGTAATCCAGATTGTTAAACTCTGATATAACAGATCGGACGGAGGACTGCCCCATCCATTCTCCTTCTGGCATATACCGAGCTGTAAATAGGTTATTTTGTGTGTAAATAACACATTAAAACTCAGCATTAGCTGTGTCTTTTGATAGAGAGGAAATTGTTACAAATAAATAACCTTGGACAGGAATGTAAAATAAAGCACATTTAATACTGTCTGGCTACGGCAGCTGTATAAAACATGACTAAAATGATAAGGCCGAGAATATCCTAATAGTAAACTATATACTGACATCAAAGTAATGAGACTATATTTTTACTATTGCATGTGAAGCGCTAACATTAATTTTAATAAAATAAGAAACTTGAAAATATTGGTTAGAGAAGCACACAATTCATCCAGAAGTAAGTAAATATACATATCTAGAATATGTTCTTTTTTTCAGATATGACTGTACTAACTAGTAAAACATTATATTACATTACTGAATTTCTTTTTCTGTATAGCATGCATGACTGCCATTACTAAGGACATACAGAGGGATACACAAGATGAAAATAACTATAAATGAATGAGTTTTTACAGTTTTTAAGGCGTTAATAACATATTTTCTCAGTGGTACGATCAATGCCTTACATCACAGGGATCAGTCCTTATGTGCACTGTCAGCATGGGGGTTTGCATGTATTCCCTATGTCTGCATGGGTCTTCTCTGGAATACTTCAGTTTCCTCCAAAACCATGTCAATTAATTGGGTAATATACTTTACTCTTGCTCTTGGGACCTACGTCATGCCAAAAATGGGTCAGAATAGACAAATTTACTTACTCAGCTAACAAATTAAGAAACAAAACAAAGTGAAAAATAAAATAAAGGCAACTGGCACCTATGAGGCTTTTTTCTTTGTAAGTATAGTTATAATAAATCTTTACATGTACAACAAAGTGCCATGTTCTTGGAGAGGGACTGTATGTTTACTAATGAAGTTCACCTTAATGCAGGCCAATCAGAAATATAAAAGGTGCTTCGCAGTGCCTTCATCAATGAAATACTTATATAAAAGGAAAACCCTAGCTGCACTTTACATCCTTCTGTAAGAGGTCAACAGGTACATTTCATACTGGAATTGTTCACCTTTTTTTTTAATTAGGCACAAAACAGGATTATGTATACCACAGGAAAGTATCCCAAATGGTTCCACTTTGTTTTAGGTCAATAACCAAGGCAATTCCCATGATGCACGTTCTCATGGTGAATTCTCATACTTCATCTCTAGAAATAAAGATTGCTGTTTCAAATATAGCATGTCCTCACTTAAAAAGCTGCACGTTTTCTGACATGCCTTTACCTCTTCCCATATAATAAAATGATGTGCAAAAGAAGTTAAAAGGACTACATCTAGAACCATAAACACAGTTACCTCAGCTCTTAATCTGTAAACTAGAGAATGTGCAGATGAAAATGAATTTTGGAATAAGTGAGAGATAAACTACTACAGTGCTTTGGTTTCTACTGTCTAAATTAAATTGTTGAAATAGATGGACATTTCTGTTGCAAAAGCCCACCAGGTTTAGTAGGCATGACCTTCCCTTAATGAAACTGAAGTGGGATGGGTCTACTGTTTGAAGATAGCCTGTCTTTATCAGGTTCACAATAAATACTGGATCCATCCCAGTTCAGCTTCATCAAGGACAGATTGGGCCTACTAAACTCGGTGGGCTTGTTTGAGAAGGTCACTAGAGACATGGATGAAGGCAAAGGCATTTGACGCAATACCACAACTGGGTATTATAGACAAACTCACAAATTTAGGCATAAATCCCTAGGTCATCCAATGGCTAACTAAATGACTGACAGATAAGACACATGAAGTTAGGGTGAGGGAATCCACCTCCATCAACAGGACTGTTAGTAGTGGTGTCCCACAGGGCTCAGTACTGGGACCTCTCCTGTTTGGAGATACCTCTTTGAAGTGAAGACAAATGTAGAGGGCCTTTGGTTGACTAGATTTCCTGATAACTGCAAGCTGGGTGCAATCACTGACTCCCTCAAAGATGTTGATATCCTCTAGGAAGGTCTGACGCAGGCTAATAACTGGTACCAAAACCATAGCCTAAAATTCAATGCAAAGATGCATAATTATACCCTTTGGGAAGATGACTACCCATGCAAATTACAACATCGATAACACTCCCCTAAGAGTAGACCCAGTGATAAGGGATTTGGGAACTCAGGTTGTCTGTAACCTGAACTTCGATCACCATGCATCCATGGAAGAGAGAAAAACCTTCTGTGTGGCACAATTTATAAATAAGGGCATGGCATCTAAAGAGATTATAGTCCCACTATACTCAGTCCTCATTAAACCAATAATCAAACATAGTGCACCCTTCAGAGTGTACCTGACCAGGTGTTTGCAACAGCTGGAGCTGCCACAGAAGTTCCTCACTAAAAGAATACAGGGTGTAAATAATATGTCCTATGCATACAGCACCAAAGTCATCTCCCTGTACTCAGTCTCCTACAGACTACTAAGGGGTGATCTATGCCTAACATGCAAGGCACTCTCTGATCCAGCCCTGATGGATCTGCTATACATTTCCAAAACAAACAGCACTAGAAATACCTGACCTAAGGATCTAAACCTCATCTGTGACATATAACATGGTGGAAGGATAGGCATGTGACTCCGAGATTTGAAACAGACTCTCCATTCAAGTGAAACAGAGCTCTTCCCTAAGCTTATTCAAATGCAATTTGGACCAGTGGATGGGAAATTGCAAATTTAGCCCTGGCTTGTTGCCTGTGGCCCATATGGACAGGGCAGTTTGTATATGCCCTAAATCACAGGCAAATACCAAAGTTTTTCTAGCCTGTGGGCACTGATAACAGGAACATTTGGGCATTAATGGCAAGACTGACAAAGGCTGTAGGACCATTAGCCTAGTAACCTCCGCTGATTCAATATTTATAATTGAAGTGTCTGTCCAATGTTTATAAGTGACATTTTTTTTTACTTATCTGTGGCAGTTCTACATAAACTATTGGAAATGTATATTTGAGTAAGGTGATGTAATTTTAGCATAAAACAAAGAAGTTTCCTTATCTGAATAAATGACAGCTATGTTAATAAAGTATGAAGAATGGCAATTTCATTTGATCTGAGTGAAAATATTAAATGTTACGAGTGTGGACAAGGTACAACATTATAATATGCCAACACTGTTAATCAGGGTACTGTTTCCTGATGAAACATGTACCAGTCAGACACTGTTTTAACAAAGCAGAGACAGCATTCAGCGGAAGGTTATGAGCCTGATGGTTGTTCTTTAGCAACATTATGACCAATAATAACCCCCAAGGGTGTGTGCAAACTGTAATATACCATGATGGTATAAAGTACAGTTCTATCAACATACAGACCTGAGGGATGTCTTCTGAAGGAAAAGCTGAGCCTCAGTGTGTCACTGTTATTATTCCATGGTGACACAAAAGATGCACTGACACTGTCTATAATGTATGACATGAATGTTCCTGCATGAAGGCTGCATGTAGAGACAGAGCATATTGTGACTTAACATCTGTGACAATGACTGAGGAGATGAAGTGACAGCATAACTGCAACTTTACTTCCTTACGGCGGATGCAAGTGTTCCTAAATCTGCGAAGCAATAACATAGTGCATGAAAGACTGATCAGTGCAGTGTCTCGGTGGTGACATATACTCTTCAAGTAGCTTTTTGTAAAGTCAGTGTTTTGTGGATACACGTAGCTTCTGTATGCTTGTGACATGTAATAACAGTGCTTCTGGTATTATATTGGAATGACCAAAATTCTGAAGCCTGCCTTGTGAATATGATACACCTAAATATCAAATCTCTGTTTAACAAAATGGTAAAAAATAATATGCAACACACTTCAAAACATTCCTCCCACATCCCCATTTAGACAACCCTGTATACCACTGTTACTTATCATAATTAGCTGTATAGTCACTGCCTTTGGGAAAGGATGAAAAGTACAGTTGTGTACACTTACCATAAATGTAGATGTTCGAGTGTATTCACTGTTGCAGTCATCACACGTGTTATCTGCCTGCAGGTAGCCCTCAGTCAGCCAGAATACCAGAGTCGTGGGATTTCTGCATCGGATGCTGTCGCCTCTTCCATGACGTCAGGTCATCAGGGGTAAAAAACATGCAGCTGATGCCATTACATCAGTTTTTCTTGCCCCAAATGTCAGGAGCCCCCCAAATAAGAAGCTATTATATGGTGTGGAACACCACCGGTAAAAAGTAAATACCACTGCCATTAAAAATGGCCATAGAGAGGAGAGGTAGAAAAGATAGAGAAAACCAGGGGGCTGGAGGGAGGGAAACCAGGACTGCAAAAGTGAATACACTCGAACATCTACATTTATGGTAAGTGTACACAACTGTACTATGTTCTTCGTGTTTCACTGTTGCAGTCATCACACTTGGGTGGATTCCCAAAGCTGAGGAAGCGTGGAGGCAGTCAAGAAGTGTTAGGGCTGGCTAGCAGGCCTTATAAGACTGCTGTAACAAATCCAGCTCTGGTTTAAGAAAAAAAATAGGTAAGTGGTAACGCTTGGTGAAGGTGTGTACAGAACTCCAGGTTGCAGCTTCCAGAATGCCCCTGGTAGGGACTCTCCAGAGAAATGCTGTAGAGGTGGAAGTAGTCCTAGTGGAATGTGTTCCGATCCCCTGTGGGGTAGGTTTCCCACGGTGCTTGTAGCAGAAATGGATGCAGTATGCTATCCATTTGGAGATGGTTTGCTTTGAAATGGCCTCTGTAGCAAAGCTGACTAGCAGCTGGTCAGATTTTCTGAAAGGTTTAGTCCTGTCAAGGTAGAACCTGAGCTGTCTGTGCACATCCAAGGAGTGCAGGATTCTTTTCCCTTTATTCTGAGGATTAGTTAAGAAGGTTGGCAAATGGATGGATTGGTTTAGAGCCACACTGGACACCACCTTAGGCATAAAGGACGGGTTAGTCCTGAGGGAAACCCTGTCGGCATGGAAGATAATGAAGGGTTCCACAGCCATTAGTGTCTGTAACTCAGACACTCTTCTTGCTGAAGTTATGGCTAGAAGCAAGGCAGTTTTCCATGAGAGGAATTTTAACTCTGCTGAAGCAGCAGGTTGAAAAGGGGGAAGCATGAGTTTTTCCAGTACAAAGTTAAGGTCCCAGGCAGGAGCTCGCCTCGGGGGAGTTAAGTTGTTAGCCCCTCTCAGGAACTGTTTGATGAGAAGGTGAGAAAATAGATGTGACTCAGTATTATAATGAGCTGAGATGGCAGAGGCATGGATCTTAATGGAGGAGAAGGATAGGCCTCTGCAGAGTAGCTCTGCTAGGTAATCAAGGATTTGATGTAAGGAGGGCACTGCTGTGTCCTTTCCTTCAGACTGATTCCAAGAATAATATCTTCTCCACTTTTCAGCATAGGATTTTCTAGTACTTGGCCTTTTGATCTCAAGAATGATGTCCAGCACCTGTTTGCTGAGGGTTGCTGGTGGTGTATTCAGAAAATAAGCCAGGCTGCAAGGTTTAGGGTTTGCAACTGTGGAAGCAAAATCTGTCCTTCCTGCTGAGACAGCAGGGAAGGTGTCTGATAAAGGTGCCAGGGTGGCACTGTTGTCAGACTGCATAGGAGTTGGTACCAGTGCTAGCATTGCCAGTCTGGGACAATAAGAATTGCCCTTGGCCTGTCCTGTTTGATCTTGAGTAGCACTTTTGAGAGGAGGGGCAGAGGGGGAAGGTCATAAATTGATAGGTTTTTCCATTTGAAGGATAGGGCATCCACCTTCCAGACCCTGCTGTGAGGGTTCCTGGTGCAGAAGTTGCTCAACTGGTGGTTTTCAGGGGAGGCAAAGAGGTCCACCTCCTATGTCTCCCACTTCTGGATTAGAAGGTTGAAGGTGCTGGGCTCCAATTTCCACTCATGTGGGTCCAGGAGATTTCTGCTTAAGTCATCTACCAGTGAATTTTGTTTGCCTGGCAAGAATTGAGCTTGGAGAGTCTTGGTTGCTCAAGGCTGTGTTCCACAGGGCCATGGCTAACCTGCGGAGTGGGTAAGAATGGGTTCCCCCCTGCTTATTTATGTACCACATAACTGTGGTGTTAGTTTTTAACAGCAGCTGTCCTGGAAGGATTAGGTATTTGAAGGCTGTCAGAGCAATCTGTACAGCTAGCATCGCTTTTTGACTGATATGTAGGAGAATTTGTCCTGGGCTCCACTTGTCCTGAATGCATTTGCCTGCACTGTGAGTCCCCCATGCATAATCTGATGCATCTGTTGTCAGGGTTTGGGCGGCGAGGGGTTGAGTGAAAGGCAGTCCCTTGCTGTGGTTACATGCTTCTGCCCACCAAAGGAACTCTGCCCTTAGACAAGG